>NC_060274.1:4641593-4941593 GCF_021613505.1 Equus quagga | reverse complement strand
TAGGGCTGTCTATTTTTTTTAATAAACATCTGTACCCTGCTTGTAAATGTCAATTCTAATGTCATAACAGAATGAAGGAAACTTCAGATTCACTTCCTCTATGCTTTCTTGAAAATGCAGCTAATGTGGTTTCCTTTTTCTTGTGAGGAGTCTGTGCAGGAAAATAGCAAGTGATGTGAGTTGACAAATCACTGCAATGAAAAAAAACAGAGAATCTCAAAACTAAACATTTAGGTTTGTTTTTTTTTAATAGATAAGGGCATGTTGCCAGAAGCTGTGAGTTGTCGTACCAGTTAGTTAACCTCCCTGGGTCTCAGATGCACACTCTGTGAACTCAAATTAATAATATTTACCCTATCTACCTCACACAGTTATTAACAGTAATGGTTACCATCTAGTTGCTGTTGGAACATCGAGAAAAATGAAATTCAGTAACCAAAATGAGCAGACAGGAAATTGATTCTTGGGCTGGATGATTAATATTAAGCTTGCTCTGATCGCTTTTCTTCTTCATAGCACAGGTGGAGAAGGTTACTTTACTATGATGCTCTTTTTTATTCAGAAAAATAAAGACGACTTTCAGCGGTTCAGTTAGTATGCATCTATTTGCTGTGACTATTTCTTGCTTCTTTTTTTGTTTTGCCTCCTTCGGAGAACAAATAATGAACCAGTTTGTTACTTAGTAGTGACAAATGAACTGGCAGCTCTATCAACTGGTAAACCACTGAGCCTGGCAAATTTACATAAAGAAATGCAGTCCTGGCAGTCAGTAAGAGTCCATCGTCCAGTGTAGCTGAAACTGGAACGTAACTGACATTGACACCTATTAAAAAAATATGTGATGTTCCATATCTCCTGGGGGAAACTGGAAGTGTGAATGTCTCCTGATTCTTGCTGACCCTGTTTAAACACAGACTAAACTAGAAAGTGAAGAATGGGCAGGAAGGCAGAGTCCTTGCTGAAAAGGCAGGTTTCTGGGCACGTAGGTGACTGGTTTGTCCCCTACGGAAATTCTGATGATGTTAAGTACCCTGGGGCCTCTTAAAATCTGGGACCCAAAGTGATATTTAATTAATTTAGGGAGGAGATTTACAGCTTCTTTTTGAGCTATTAGTGTATTTACGTAGGTTATGTGCTGAGAAGAAAGAAAAGGTAAATCATTTATGACATATTTAGAGAGAGGAACTCCCCTTCTTTTTCTCCCTTCAGGAGATCCTTCTCCCTCAGATTCAGCCTCTTATCAACTGGTGATTCCACTTCAATTCACTCTATAGCCTCGCTCCCTTCTGTCCTCCTCTCATCAATCCTACTGCCACTGAGGTATTCCATACCTTCATTTACAGTCTTAGATAATGACAGTAGTCTGGCCCCTGGCCTTTCTCACGTTTGATTTATTCTTATGCACTCTTGATAGGTTAATTTTTTTTTTTTTTTGCAGGGACACCACTGCTTTTTGTCACCAGCCTGCTCAAAAACTCTCAATAGCTTTCCATTTGTGTAAAGAGGATGCAGTCCAAACTCTTTAATTGGATATTCAAAGTCCTCAGTGAACTGGCCCCAGTCTACCCATCTAAACCTTACTGCTCATCCTTTTCATGAACCCTGGGTTCCGTAGAAGTAGAACTGTTCTGGTTTTGGTTCATAATCTCATCTATTTGGGCTGGCCATCCTTTCATGTCATGGGAGCTTCTGTTCCAGCTTTTTTTTTTTTTTTCCTTATTGGAAACTAAGATGAAGATCCCTTCCATACATGTATTAATGCTGTTCACGTTGATTAAAGGGCTTTTCCCTCAGGTTCCCTCTAACTCTCCACCTAAAATCATTGTATCATTCTTCAGGGCTTGTCTTAATTGCTGCCTCCTGTCTACCTTCCTTAATGCTGCACCCTCCTCTGTTGAAAATGAAATCAGTACTCTTTCCTCCAAATTTTCATAGCACTTTGTGTATTTTAAAGGCAAAAACCTATTGGTACCCGGTATTTTAAAATGATATGTACTTTCCATATTTCCTCTCTTAGTGAATAAATTCTTTGTGAGTTGAGTCCATCGCTGATTTATTTTGTATTCCTCTTTCAGTTTGTTACATGTAATTGACTCTGGTTGAACATTTGTTGAATGTAAGAATTTCCATCTTGCTTTTCCATATTCTGATTTTGGAATACCAGAATGCATGGGTATGCATTTCTCATTTTCAAAAAGCTCTCTGCCTTTAAATTCTGACCTGAAACAGAAGTTGAGATGATGATATTATAGAATATTCATACACTGGTGTGTTCATAGCTCATCCTCAAAACTTTTCCTTAAATGGTTTAGCTGCCTTAAAGGATTGCCTTCGTGTTAAGGATCGTTTAAATATAATCTTCTTCCCCTCAAATTATTGCAATCACTGTGAGCTTTTGCTGACCTACTTTACAACCAGTGGAGAAAACCTCCCCAGAGCCAAGATTTGTGATTACAGACTAGAAAGTAGTGTCATACTAGTTACAGGATACCATAGGCCAATTTCCTGACAAAATATAAATTAAGTAAGAGGATTCAGATTATTTCACACATCATCTCTTGAGGTTCAAGAGGGTCCCAAAAAATAGCACACCTCTTTTTTTGCTCAAAGTCTGAACCACAGACCTAGGCAGTTGGGAGAACAGAATATTACCTCTATTCCTCTGATAAAGGAGAAAGTGATTTACATCTGTAGAACAGTGATATTCTTGAATTAGAATCCCTGATTCAGGCAGACAGACATACCTAGTCATAGGAAGTGCTGGACCTGGGCAGGCATCCACCCACGTGGTTGGAGCTTGGAGTCTAAAATATTCAACACACAGGAGTCAAGAAGGTAACATGTTCTCTGTGACAACAGCCACACGCGGAAAGGGAGAGAGAAACGACTGGCTGAGTCACCTCATTTATTTCTAAACTGGATGATCAGATGAAGGGACTCTTCCTCTATTGCCTGAGGCTGGAGGGAAGGATTAGGGGTGCCTAGTGACCTCAAATGTTACAGGTAGAGGGCCATCAGCACAGGAATGACAGCATTGGGAAACAACTCTCTCTCGGGTCCAAGATTTGCTCCTTACATGATTATGGTAGAGTGGAAAGAATGAAAATGTTTTGGTTTTTCTTTCTTTCTTTTTTTGTAAACAAGGCAAGCATTTTATTCTCTACTTCACAGTTATTGGCTGTGTGACTTTAACAAGTCACTAAACCTCGTGAAATCTTAAATTCATCAGGTGTAAAATGAGAAAAGAATATCAATGATAAGATTGAGAAGAGATAGGTTTATGAAAGCAGTTTTCAGACTATAAAATCTTCACAAAACATCAGTTAGAGATTAATATGAAATTCATGCCAGTTCTTATGTCAATTTTCTGTAGTAATTTATGTCACAAAATATTAAAAGGATATTATGGACTATTTCTAGTTCTTTTGAGATTATTTGAAATAAAGGCTAGGCACTCCTTACCTATTCAATGAGACAGAGGGAAACATAAAACCAAATATATTAATCAGAACAAGTGCAAATGAAGAAATGACTCTACTAGAAAATAAAGACTGTCAAATTATAAGGAAGCAAAGTCCAATAATATGTTGCTTTCAAGAGATCAGCTATTGAGAAAAGGATGGAGAAAAGATAGACCAGAGAAATGCAATTTAAAAAAACATAAAATTTGGGGCTGGCCCCGTGGCCGAGTGGTTAAGTTCGCGCGCTCCGCTGCAGGCGGCCCAGTGTTTCGTTAGTTCGAATCCTGGGCGCGGACATGGCACTGCTCATCAAACCACGCTGAGGCAGCGTCCCACATGCCACAACTAGAAGAACCCACAACGAAGAATACACAACTATGTACCGGGGGGCTTTGGGGAGAAAAAGGAAAAAATAAAATCTTTAAAAAAAATAAAAAAAAAAAAAACATAAAATTTAACAAAGAGAGAAGAATATTTATAATAATAAAAAGTTAAAATTTATAAATGACCTAATAACTGAGAGTTTATATCTATAAAAACTCATAACGTTACTTGGCTATTACAGATCAAAACATGGACAAAACTGCGTGTAAAAAGTATTTGAAAAACAAAAATAACAATCCTGAGTTTGTGTACACATGGCCAAACCTTTGTGATATATCAGAAAGTACATATTTTTTTCCAAATGCTTCTTCAATGATACAGTGATACTCTTGTAATCTAAGATTCTTTATCTTTTAATAGAGTAAATTGTATATACAGATATATCAATATATATACATCTTATATATATATAATATATGAATTGTATATATATCATATATCTGTATATATATGTACACACAATATAGATATCTGAGTATATATCTGTATATATATATATATATATAGACACACACACGCACATACATACATACACACATATATATATTTCCTTATGAGAGCAACTTTTGTTAAACCTTCAGAGAAGTTGAGAAGTCAGATGACTCCTCTTTGCTCTCATGTTTGTCACAATGCTTCCTTCATAGAAATATATATCTGTCCTGGTTATTTATTCAACAAAACTTTGTGGCTTAAAACAATAACAATCATTTATTTTCCCCACAATCTGTGATTTGGACAGTACTCAGCAGGAATAGTCATCTCTGCTCCATGTCATGGAACTCATTTCCAAGATGGTCTCACTCACATGGCTGCCAAATTGATGCTGGCTGTCGACTGGAATCTCAGCTGGGATTTTGGTGCAGGTCTTGGCTTTTCTCCAAATGTGTCTCTCCATGGAGCTCCTTGTGCTTTCTTATGGCATGACAGTTGAGTTCTAAGAGCAAGTGACCTGAGGGATAAAAGTGGAGGTTATCATTCTCTTAATGTCTGAGCTTGAAAACTGACACAGCATAACATCCACTGTTCTCTACTACGCAGGCTAACTGAGCCTACTCAGAATCAAGAGGAGGGGGAATACATTTTAACCTATTGATAGGAAGAGTGGCAAAGAATTTGCAGCTATTTTTGATTAAACCCAGTAGCACTTTATTTACCTGTTTCTTTCTTCTTTTTAATGTCTTAGGCTTCTCCACTGATCCAAAAGCTCATTGATGGCAAGCATAAGTGCTATTTATTTCTGTAGAATAATCACCTGTGGGATAATAAGAGCTCCATAAACATAAATATCAGTGACTGAATGACAATACTAACTAACTAAAATATTTGTGCTTTACTTTAGGTCCCTGTAAGAGGTAGATCAGATATCATAATTTCACAGCACTGTTTAGCTTGAAAAATGCCAGTTATACAATGCTCAGTTGAGTGTATAGACACAACTTACTTCTGCCATAAGATGTTTAAGTCAGACTTTTCTGCTAGAAAACAAACCAGCAAAAACATTTAAGCTGCTAAATAAATCCTAAAACCTAAGTTTACAAAAAACTTTACCTTAAAAGGGAGAATGGCTTTCTTTTAACATATACTAAATGTTTTGGAGAAAAGAGTGATATAGCTAACACCATACTTAATCGTGAGAAACTCAAAGCTTTCCCACTAAGACAAGGGCCAAGGCAAGAATGTTGTCTCTCACAACTGCTTTTCAACATCATACTAGAAGTTGTACCTAATGCAATAAGACAAGAAAAGGAAACAAAAGTTATACAGATTGGGAAAGAAGAAAGAATACTGTCTTTGTTTGCAGATGACATGATCATCTATGTAGAAAACCTGAAAGGATCAACCAAAAAAACCCTCCTGGAACTAATAAATGATTATATCATGGTTTTGGGATGCAAGGTTAATACACCAAAGTCTATTGCTTTTCTAAATACCAACAATGAACAGGTGGAATTGAAAATTAAACACACAGTATCATTTTTACTGTTTTTGTTCATGCTGTCAAGTCAATTTTGACTCCTAACAACCCTGTGGACAGCAGAGTGGAACCCTGCCCAGTCTTTTTGTGCTCTCCTCTTACCTTCCAGCACAATATCAAATAATATACTGCTGCTGTTCATAGAGTTTTCATGGACAACTTTTTCAGAAGTGGTTAGCCAGTCCTTCTTCCTAGTCTTTCTAGTCTAGAAGCTCTGCTGAAACCTGTCCACCATGGGTGACGCTGCTTGGATTTGAAATGGTATTGGCATGGCTTTCAGCATCACAGCAACATGCAGCTGTCACAGTATGACAAGCCACAGATGGGTGGTGTGGTTTCATGACCAGGAATATAGAGAAATAAGTAAATAGAATAAAATAGACAGCCCAGAAATAGACTCACATAAATATATTCAACTGATTTTTGACAAATGAGTCAAGGCAATACAATGGAGCAAAGTAAATCTTTTCAACAAATGATACTGGAACAAATGGGCACTCTCATGCAAAATAAGAAGTGAATCTAGACACAGACTTTACATGTTTCACAAAAATTAAATCAAAATTGATTATAGACCTAAATTTAAAATACAAAAATATAGAACATAGATGAAACAGAAGACAACATAGAAAACCTAGGTAATTTTCGGTATGGATATGACTTTTCAGATAAAAAATTAAGAACACAGTCCCTGAAGAAAATAATTGCTAAACTGGATTTCATTAAAATTAAAAACTTCTGCTTTTTGAAAGACAATGTGAAAAGAATAAGACAAGTCGCAGACTGAGAGAAAATATTCGCAAAAGGCACATCTAGTATAGAAGTGTTATTCAAAATATACAAAGAACTTTTAAAACTCAATAATAAGAAAATAAACTGCCCAATTCAAAAAAGGCCCAAAGCTCTTAACAGACACCTCACCAAAGAAGATATACAGATAGCAAACAAGCACATGAAAAGATGCTACACATCCTATGTCATCAGGGAAATGCAAATTAAAACAACAATGAGACACTACCTCACATCTGTTAGAATGGACAAAATCTGGAACACTGACAACACCCAATGCTAGCAAGAATGTATAGCAACAGGAATTCTCATTTGTTACAGGTGGGAATGCAATATGGTGCAGCCACTTTGGAAGACAGTTTGGTGATTTCCTCCAAAATGAAAAATACTCTTACCTTGTCATCCAGCAATCATGCTCCTTGGTATTTACCCAAAGGAGTTGAAAATTTATGTCCCATCAAATACCTGCACGTGGATATTTATACAAACTTTATTCACAATTCCAAAATCTTGGAAGTGAACAAGATGTCCTTCATTAGGTGAATGGATAATTAAAATATGGTACATCTAGACAAAAAATTATCCAGTATTAAAAAGAAATGTGCTATCTAGATGTGAAAAGACATGGAGAAAACTTAAATGCATATTACTAAGTGAGAAAAAACAATCTGAAAAAATTACTTGCTATATGATTCAACTATTTGATGCTCTGGAAAAGGCCAAACTATAGAGACAGTAAAAAGATCAGCGGCTTCCAGAAGTTGTGAAGGGGGGGGCAATTGAAGAATAAGAAATCGTAGAAGACGTTTTAGGGCGGTGAAAATACTCTGTATAATACCATAATTATAGATAGATTTCATCATATATTTATCCAAATGCATAGGATGTGCAATGATGAAAATGAATCATAATGTAAACTATGGACTTAGATGATTATGTTGTGTCAACATAAGTTCACCTATTGTTACTAACGTAGCACTTTGGTGGGGAATGCTGATAATGGGGAAGATGTGCACATATAGAGACAAGAGATATATTGGACATTTCTGTACCTTCCTCTCACCTTTGCTGTGAACTGGAAACTGCTGTAAAAAAAAATGAAGTTATAAAAAAAAGTCAGTCAATGCAATTCACTCTATTGGAGAATCATGGAAGATTCTCAGTGCAGAGAGGTTATTTGACAAAACTTAGCAGCCATTCATAATTAAGCAAAACAAACCTTTGAGCACACTAGTAATAGAAGGAACTTCCTCAGCCTGATAAAGGACTTCTATGAAAAACAAAACAAAAACACCCTACAATAAAAATCATACCTAAGAGTAAAAAGATTGAACACTTTCCATCCAGGATCAGGAATAAGGCAAGGACATGCATCTTTTTCACTTCTACTCAGCATCATATTAGAGATCCTAGCCAGTGCAAAAAATCTGTAAAAAATAAATAAAAGGCCTATAGTAAGGAAAGGAAGAAGTAAAATTGTCCTTCTTTGTAGACAGCATGATTTTGTTTGTTGCAAATTCTAAGGAATTTATAAAAAAAAGTTCTAGAAGTATTAAGTGAGTTTAGCAAGGCTGAAAGTTACAAGGTGAATATATAAAAATCAGTACTAGCTCTACCATTTACAATAATATCAAAAAATATAAATTACTTAGAGATACTAATGTAACAAAATATGTTACATGTAAGACCCATACATGGAAAAGTACAAAACATTGCTGAGAGAAATTAAAGTTCGTTTAAATGGAAAGATATACCATGATCATGGATTGGAGGACTCAATATTGTTATAATGTCATTTCTCCCCAAACTGATCTAAAGATTCCACGTAACCTCAATCAAGTTGCCAGCAGGCTTGTTCACAGAAACAGATTCTAAAATAAAGCTTATTCTAAAACTTATATGAAAACACAATAGACCTAAACTTGTTAAACGAAGTTTTAAAAAGAACTAAGTTGTAGGGCTTATACTACCTCATTTTCAGACTTACTCTAAAGCTACAATCATCAAGACAGTGCAGTATTAGGATAGGGAGAGACATATAGATCCATAGAACAGAAAGGAGAGTCCAGAAATAGACCCACTCATGTATGGTCAATTGATTTTTCACAAAGATGTCAAGGTAATTCAATGGAGTAGAGATAGTCTTCTTAATAATGGAGCTGGAGCAACTGAATATCCATAAACCTTCATATTTTTCTCATACTTCACAAAAATTACTCAAAATGGGTCACAGACCTAGATATAAAAGTTAAAACTATATGACTTCCAGAAGAAATCATAGGAGAAAAATCTTTACAATTGAGGACACAAACAATCATAAAATAAAAAGTTGAGACATTGAAGTTCATAAAAATTAAAAACTTCTGTTCTTCAAAAGACACTGTAAAGAAAAAGAAAAAACCCAACAAAGGTCTTTAGAGAAAGGGTCTTTAATGACGTGATTCGGTTAAAATGAAGTCACTAGTTTGGCTCCAATCCAATATGACTGGTGTTTTTGTAAGAAGAAGAAATGTGAACACGGACAATGGGTACAGAGGGAAGACGACATAAAGACACGGGGAGAGGAAGGTCATCTACAAGACAACCAGAGAGGCCTCAGAAGGAATCATCTCTGCTGACACCTTGATCTTGAATTTACAGTCTCCAGAACTGTGAGAAAATAAATGTCCACTGTTTAAGCCCTGCAGTCTGTGGTACTTTGTTATGCCAGTCTTTACAAACTAATGTACCCTATCTCTATAGCTAAAGACAATAAAAATTGAACCATCCTTCATTAAATAAGCAGAATGTTATTGTGCTTTCCTATTATTTTGGATCTTCCGTTTATTCCCCAAATGTCTCTGAAGGGGAAGGAATGCACACTAAGAGACACATATGTTCTCAATTTTACATATAAATGAGCCCAGCTTTATCTTTAGTTACTACTTTCAGTGTCACTGTTCATGTCAAGTTATGACAGTAATTTGAAGTGTCTCTAATAGTAATAAGGCCTCTGAATGGAGAAATCTGTAACCTCTCTGTTCAATATTCTCAGAACTTCTTTGTCTCTAGTCTAGTAGCTGACACACCTGGATCAATAACAAAACATTATTTAGTGTCCCTTTAATATGAGAGAGACAATTCTTGGACAGTCTATAGTAGAGATGATCTGTCACTGACCATGAAGGTGGGGAGAGGACTGGTCTGTGGACACAGCCATACTGTGGAATGGAAACTTGGTTTCACTGCTCTTCTCAGTCTGAGAACACATCAGTTAGTTTTGTTGAAAAATGAAACCATTCCAAAGCTTAGTGGTTTAAGCAACTAAGCATTTATTTAGCTCACAATTCTGGCTTGGACTCAACTGAGTGGTTCTTATAGTCTGGACTGAACTCTTTCAAGCATCTAAGGTGAGCTGCTGGGTTGGTTGTGGGCTGGCTGGTAGAGGTCATCCTCAGATGATACAACTGGCCTCGCATTCTCAACAGGTCAATGGAAACTGTTCGTGCGGCAGAAGTGGGTTTCCACGAGAGGAAGTGAAATGTGCAAACCTCTGAGAATGAATCTCAGATTTCGTATAACAGACCAGACCAGATTTAAGGTCTGGGAAAAAAGATTCCACTTCCTGATGGAGGAAGAAGAAGTGGACTCTGTAGAGACACATCACAAAGGGTATGGACACGGGGAAGTAATGTATTCTGTCCATTTTTGAAATCTATTGAAGAGAGTACAAAATATCCATTATCTGAACAGCAAGGGTAGTTTATTGCTATTTTTTGATTCAAAAAAATGAATAACAGAGGCCGGCCTGGTGGCACAGTTGTTAAGTTCAGGCGCTCCACTTTGTCAGCCTGGGGTTCGCTGGTTCAGATCCCTGGCACGGACCTAGCACGGCTTATCAAGCCATGCTGTGGCAGCCATCCCACATATAAAGTAGAGGAAGATGGGCACAGTTGTTAGCTCAGGGCCAATCTTCTTCAGCAAAAGAAGGGTAGGATTGGCAGCAGACGTTAGCACAGGGCTAATCTTCCTAGGAAAAAAAAATTAGCTTCTTTGTTAGAAATAAGTGATTGTTCACATTTCACAGAGTCACAATGCTCATTTTGGACAGTCAGATCAAAGCCCGGCAATACAACTAAGTATTTTTCTGGTTTTTTGGATGATCCAGTCTGTGTTTCTAGCTTCCTGAGTTAATAATAACCAGAGCTAACACTGATTGTGTGCTATGTGCCAGGCTCTGAGCTCAGCATTTTACAACATTAACTCATTTAAAATGGTCACTGTCTCGGGGGCAGCTCTAACAGGCGGGCTCTCTGACAACACTCTCACTGCCGGTGGATTCTTCCCGCTGTGCCCAGCCACCTGGGTGAGCTGTCTTGGATGACAACATCTTAGATAACCACTTAGGTATTTTGTCAGCCTAGCTGCCTCACAAAACTGACTCTATTTAAATTGTCATTTTCCCCTGGATGAGACCTCAGAAACTCATTAAAAAGTATTCCCACCTTTTCCTAGTGTTTACTCTCTGTAATTGACATAGTTGACTTTTTAGCACAGTGGGAAGAGCTAGGAGTTCAGTTGTTTATTTTTTCTCTTCCTCCTTAGTCCATGGCAGAATACTATGCTCAGAAAGCAGTGAGAATAATAACACCTCTTAGCTATGTTCTACTAATTAGTAATTCAGTTTTCTATTTGAGGCAAATCGCCATGGTTAGACATGTAGCGTGGCAGGAATAATTACCAGAAGACCTACAAACTGTCAACTTTTAAAAGGTAATTCTGATTTACACACTAGGATGTTGCATTCAAGCTATTGAGTGATGACTTCGAAACAGTAGATGGCATCTTGGGACTTCTTCAGTCACTGGAAACTCAAATAGTTGAAAGTCGGGGGTTGATAGAGGCCCAGTGAGCAAAAAAATTAAACAGCTGTGATACTGGCTGTACTTTTTTCTGTGTCACTGTAACTGCACAATTGGCTATGTTCAACTTCCCTGCATATTCAGCACCTATTTAAAAGGTTTAGTGGTTGAAAGGTGGCAGTAGTGTGAGACGATCAGATTAAACATTGTACTACCACTCACTAAGTGTTCTGCCATATTTCAGCTGCAGAATTACTAAGATGATACCACCTATTCTAACAAGGCTTGGTGACATAGTCTTTGGTCTCAGCAATGCTAAGAACTTTATACCAAATTTCTCATAACAACCTACGTTTGAGTAACACTTAGTAGTATACAAGAACCTCAACAATATTATCTACTTTCATCCTCACGACAACCATGTGGTTGTAAACTCCCATTTTAGCAGTAAGAAAACTAAGATCAGATAGGCTAAATGACTTTCTGCCATCCCAGGATGGACGTGTGGCAGGGTAGGACAGTGGCTGCACCACAGAAACTGGAGTCATTCTGCTGGCATTCAACTTGACAATTTGCCACTTACAAGCTGTGTGAGTTATTTAATCTCCCTTTTCCTCAATTTCTTCATCTTAATAGAAAGAGTAATAGTGTCTTGTTAACAAGGCTGTTCTGAGGATTAAATGAGTTACCGTATCCACAGCTCTTAGAACTATAGCACATAGTTGATTCAATAAAACCTATCATGATAATTCTCTCTAAGTGATTTTCTGTTCTCCTCCATAATCAGGTCCTATGTACTTTTTATAAACGCATTTGCTCAAAACAATAGCTAATGGTTATTAATCATTGAATAATTCATCAACGATCTCTCACAAGAAATTGATTCAAAACAGGAGATAGCAAACTGGGGACACACAACTATCTTTTGTTTGGGCCATACATATTAAAAAATTAATTGCTGGCATTTAAATGTTCATAAATTTCACATGAAACTTACATCCGTCTTGCTTTGCACAAAAGTCATAAGAGCTTGCAACATAAAGCCACATTCTGCTTGAATTGAATTGCAGCTTCCTATTCCCCAACCTTTCCCAAGGACTAGCGTTTTCTACTCTGATCTACCCTGACATTTCCTTACTTCTTGCCCACTTCACCTACATTGATGTTAACTGCTTCGCCCCGTAGCAATTTGAATTTGTAGCTTTTTCTCCAGAAAACAGAATATACAGGAAGCACATTTTGGTGATGAAAATTTAGAGAAAGGAGGAAAAATTGTGGAGCTCAGACCATGGTCTTCAGGAAGAATCAAGGCGTTGAAACTTAGACTCTCCTCTTAGACTTGCAAGCTATCCTTCATTTGATTTCTATTGGACCAAATTTATTCTTTAATTTCTGACCCAATTTCATTGTGGTTCTCATAAGTGTTTCTTGTTGCAATTGCAATGGCAGAGAGCAACGTTTTAGGAATAGAATCATAAGTGAAATGGCAATTACATATATTTGGTCCCCTGAGGTCCTGCTCAGGCACTAAGTAATTATCAGTGACATCCATCATTAGCCTCTGCACTGGTGATCCATATGGTAAAGAACTCAAAACTTTATTTTTGGTCCAGCTCCTGACCTCAAATGTCAAGGCACATCCCTCTTTATAAGTACAAGCTTTTTTAAAACTCCAGTCAATTGCTATTTTTATCATTGCTTTTTTTTTAACAAGGCTTTTAAAGAAATTAGATATCTAACAGATAATTGGGTGTGATGACAAACAATGTACACAAGATAGAAATGATTTCAATAGAGGTCCTTGGCTGTCATTTATTTAAGTTTCTGTCTTCACCTATGTCACCTAAATAGAAATTCGGCAACAAGCTTCTAAATGCCTTACAGGTGAGTCCACCATGGGCAAAGGAACTCACTTCCTGATAATCATATGAGAAAGTTCGTCACATTTAATTCTTACTCAGGAGAAGAACTTTTTAATAACTCAACTTTCTACTGACCTACTGGACGTGACGTTTGCATGTGGATATATCACTTTCACCTACACTGGATTTTCTTTAGAATTAAAGAACTATCTACTCATCCCTAAGAGTATTCTGGCCTCTGTGAATCACAGAAGGGGCCAGCCACGCTCCTGGTCACCAAGAGTCATCCTAAAGTCCTTCCTCTAATTTTCAGCACATGGCTGAGTCCTACCAGTTCAGTCTCTAAAATGTATGTTTTATTTATGCCCAGTACTCCAAGTTCCAGCTCAGAATCTCTTCTCTCTTACATAAATTTTAATATGCCAGGGTATCTTTCTGGTTCAAATATCTTTGCTCTTTAATCCATCAAGGTTTATCTGCCAGAGATGTCATCCTGAAATGCAGACAATAATCATTCTTTGAAAACCTTCAGTGGTTTCTTGCTACCTATGACATAAAACCAAATCTTAGGATGACAGTCAAAAGTTCTTGGATCTGGTCCTATTTTATTTGCCCAGCTTCTTGTTCTATTTGTTTCATTTATTCATCATTTAACAAATGCCAACTAGATTTATTGTGGTGATCATTTCATAACATATAAAAATATTACATCACTATGTTGTACGCCTGAAACAAATATAATGTTATGTGTCAATTATATCTCAATAAAAAATGTTTATTGACCATGCACTGTGTGTCAGGCACTGTTCTAGATATATGGGATAAATTAGAGAAGAAAACAGACAACAATCTCTGTCCTTATGGAGTTTATAGTGGCAAACTATGGCTATGTGCCACCGGTTTTGTAAGTAAAGTCCTCCCCGAACACAGCTATGCCCATTATTTTCACATTGTCTACACTACTTTCCCATGATGACTGCAGAGTTGAGTAGTTGCCACAGAAGTCGTGTGGCCTGCTGAGCCTAAAATATTTACTGTGTGGCCCTTTACAGGAAAAAGTTTTTAACTGTGATTTCAATGCATGTGGACAAGCTGAGGGATATCCACACTGCCCAGACTGTGTGTCCAGTACTGCCCTGTTTTTCCATCTCTTTGGTCACTTTTTTATCTTGTGATATCAGAAATTATTTACCTGTCTATTTCCCTGCTAGATATGGGGTTCTGGGATCACAGACCATATCTTTCTGTATCTTCTACCTCTAACAGATGGGTGTATCATATGTAGAAATCAAGAACGCCCAATTTTTCTGCTATCACCTGGAAGTTAATCTAATCATCATTACTATTTTTTTTTTGAGGAAGATTAGCCCTGAGCTAACATCTGCTGCCAATCTTCCTCTTTCTGCTGAGGGAGACTGGCCCTGAACTAACATCTGTGCCCATCTTCCTCTACTTTTTCATATGTGGGATGCCTGCCACAGCATGGTTTGGCAAGCAGTGCCATGTCCACACCTGAGATCGGGACCAGAGAACCCCCAGCCGCCCAAGTGGAACGTGTGAACTTAACCACTGTACCACCGGGCTGGACCCAAAGCTCTATTTCTCTGGCCTGAATATTGTACCCAAATGTGACCATGTGATGCCTGAGCCTGGGGCACCAATTGCCGATCTCCTCTTAGTTTGCTCTCACATTGGCTTTGGAACACTGAAAAACCCTCCAAGTCCTTCACATAGATTGACAGATTCTATCACCCCCACAGAGTATCAAGAGGACCTCTTTGCTCTCCCTACTAGTCCAAATTCATTTCTATCATTTTAGGTTATTTGTTTTTAGTATTTTCTAATCAATTGATTCAGCAATGAGCCCGCTTATTCCTTCATGCCTTATAGGATTATTAGATGAAAGCAAAACTAGTCATTGGATTCTGGAAGATAAAAATACTGGTCAAATTAGTGCAACAGTTGTGCATTCCTGGTCAGAGAACCTTTCCGTCTCCAAGAAACTTCAGTTTTTGTTTCACAAAAGAATAACTCCCTACTTGCTTTCAGAAAAGCTTCCCTGAAAGTGTCACTTGTAGGATTTACAGAAGGCACAGCAACCACCAAAGACATCATTTAATTATTTTTTTTTCCTCTGGAAATACAAAGGAAATTTGAAGCCTATTAACTTAGCTTCATGAATGGTTTTCAAACAGCACGTGATTCACAAAGGCCCGGGGAGCAATAGAAATGTGTGTTGGCCTTGTTATTGCTAGGAGTCTGTCCCTGCCCCTTCGAGCTATTGCCACCTCTCTCAGCTGCTCCCCACAGCTTGATGTTACGAAAACACAGACATCTGGCTGCAGCAAATACACTGAGGAGTTCCCACAAAGGCAGTGGTCCATGGCAACCTTCAGATAATCTGCAACAGGATTCTTCTGTGTTTTCTAGAATGCTTATAAGTTTCTTACAAGCAATTACACTGACTCTACAGTGATCCAAATTGCCTCTTAAAACAGCTGTAACAAGCAAACCAAGAGCTATCATCTGATAATTTTGACTACAGAGACATAGACTTCCATGAAAATGAATCCAGCAAGTAACACAATTGAGAAGTTAAATGATTTGTTTGGTACAGTTTTCAAGTTGATGACTTGTAGAAGTGGAACATGGTGACATGAGTTGATTCTCATAAGTAGCCAGAACTTCTTTAAAATATTTTCTAAGCTAGTCATCTTTTGCACATGATACATCACGTGAGTATAAAAGAGAAGGCATTCATGTTCTCATAGAGTCTTAACTTCTAACTTTTATAACTTAGCAGCTTTTGTTGCAAATATGACAGAAGAAAATAGATATTATTTCATTTGTCACCTAGCAGGTTATATGGACCTCAATCCTGCCAGGCACAGGATATAGTTTAGTGCCTCACTTACAATGTGAATATTACAGGCAATCCCACATGCAGTTGTTGTAATCGCTGCCAACTGTTTTGCTAATATCATTGTTTCTTTCATATTTATCCTCCAACTTAACTGAATCATCTTATAGGATGTTAATATTATTATTTCTTTCATTTTTATATCCTAATCTAACTGAATATTTGTATGGTCTGCCTTTCTCTTCCCCATTGGCCTTATGGGTTGACTTGTGTCCCCTCAAAAAAAAAACGTATGGATGTTCTAACCTCCAGTACGTTGGAATGTGAGGTTATTTGGAAATAAGGTTGTTGCAGTGCAATTAGTTAAGCTCAGGTCATACTAGAATAGAGTGAGCTTTTAATCCAATATGGCTGGTGTCCTTATTAAAAGAAGGCCATGTGAAGAGGTAGAGACACAGGAAGGATGTCATGTGAAGACGGAGTGATGCATATACAAGCCAAGGAATGCCAAAGATCATCAGCAGCCCACCAGAAGCTAGGAAGAGGGAAAGAAAGATTCCCCTGCAGGTTTCCGAGGAACTATGGTTCTACCAACACCTTGATTTCAGATTTCTAGTCTCCAGAACTTTGACAAAGTAAATTCATGTTGTTTTAAGTGACTGGTTTATGGTGCTTTGTTACTGCAGTCCTAGGAAACTAATACAGGCCCCTCGGCATGGACTCCCTGTTCTGTTCAGTTTTGTCTTCCATTTGTCTCCAGATCCACTCTGTGCTCTGCCCCAAGAGACTGACAAAAAACAACTACAGTCAACACACTCAACTGCCCTCTGACTTCCAACTGGGTTTGGCCAATGGGGAGCCCAGGCAGCATATTAGAGGGAAGGAGAAAATTGAGGTCAGGATATTTATTACCCAAGTTTTCTGCCTGTGAGGTCTCTTGAGCTTGCTTTGTCTCTTGACTCAGAACCATGAGCAGAGAAAGTGAATTGGGAGCCTATTTTTCAATTCTCCAAGGATGGTACATAACGAGAGCCATCCTTAGTACATTACACATGATTGATGAAAGAATTGAGAGGCTTAATTCATTCAACACTCAATCTCTTCTTAAAATGACTTGTGTGTACTTGCTTCTTATTCCAGGTTGTCTCCACGTTCCAGTTACTGCCCCTTCCCCAGGCTTGGGAATCTGCCGTTCCACTGGTATTAGCCCTGTGCTACGGCACTAACCATTGTGATTCCTCCTCACCCCACTCACATGATTGTACATAGATCCTTCAGTAAATATTGCTCAATTTATACTAACTTGAGTTAGGATAGCTCCATTTCCTTTTGAGACCCTACCATCACATCGTCTCTGTATCAGAGACGCAATTAAAACATATCCACCATTTACCATCTCTTCGGTTTCCTCTCATGAGCTTTCTCTCCCTTCTATAGCTTTCTGTCAAATTTGGCAACTGCTGCTCGAGAAGTAGATTTCAGGCCAACTTCCTTTGAAGTCTAGTCTGGGGTGGGCGGGGGAGTCTGAACAGGGTAAGAAATATCCACTGGCTGGTGGGCCACACTGGAGAGGGAAGGGCTTCCAATAGCTAAGAACACAGAAACAGTAAGAGCAGGGGCCACACCAGGAACTGATGGATAAATCCTATTGACAGAAGTAAAAGGTGAGTGGATGATGGCATTGAAGTGTGGACCAATTACATAGGGATTACAGGAAGCAGAGTCTACACTGGCTGAGAGAACCGGGAAAATTACCGTTAAAGAAGGAGAGGTAGGTCCTCTGTTTGTGTGTATATCTAGTGTATAGGAGTTGTCTTTCTCCTCCAATTCCTAAGAGAAGAATAGAGGCAACTTCTGACGTGTGTTATTTAAAGATTAGCCCAATTCTCATTGCCCTTAGAAAACTTTCTTTTATAGTCCTTTCTCATATTTAAAATTAACCTCATTTCCCATACTCCCATAATATGAGCCATTTTATTTATTGTGAGTGAATAGCAATTATCACATTATGATGTATTTATTTAGAACGGTTTCTGGGATTTAGTACAAGTACAGCCTAAGATCAACATCTTGAGGAGAGATATTTGGGTCAAAGTGAATTACTGAAGTTGTCTGACAACCATGTTTTGTTCACAGTTAAGTGTGGTTTATTCACTCATTCAACACATTTCTTCACAACAGAATTGGAGTCATCCTTTACTCACCTCTTTCTCTCAGATCTGACATTGGCTGCTCCTCCTTTCTGGAATGCTCTCTCTTCCATATATCCTCATGCTTCACTCCTCCACCTCTTCCAAGACTACTCAAATATCATTTTCTCAATAAAGCCTATCCACATCACACCTACTCAAAGTCACAGTGCCCTCCTTTCTCTGAGCCTAGGCACTCTGATATGCCCTCAACCTATTTTACTTTTTTTTTCCTTTCATAGAAATTATCTTGTAATGTATTTAATTTTTGTATCTATTATCTTTATTACTTTTGACATATCTTTCTCCAACAGAATGCAAGTATCATAAAGGAAAGGATCTTTGGTTATTTTGTTTGCTGGTGTGTTCTAAGTGTCACAAACAGTGCCTGGGATATAGTAGATGCTCAAGAAATATTTTTGAATGTATGTCGGGAATCCAATATACTTCACCACTGCAATGTTACCTCACTTCAAGGTCTAACTTGCAGATGAGTTTGCCTCTCTCTGAAGCTGGGCAGATGACAGCACTGTGGCCCAGCAGAGGTATGTCCTCTAAAGGAAACCAGGAAAATGGTTCTGAGCCTGCAACTCTGGAAGCGGTCACCCCTTGAACCATTGTAAAGTTAGTTTCTTTAATCTTCTATTCTCGTCCTCTTAAGTAATCCATGACATTTTAATTGTCTAATTAAAAATTTAAAGCTGATCTTAGATGAATTAGAACAAATTAAGAGAAGGTCAATTCCATGCTAGGGATGGAGATGAGAGATAACAGAGGGGGCTAAAGTTCTACTTATCTTGCAAGTCAGCGCTCAAAGCCATTAAAGTTTAGATCCCAAAATAAATGTTATCTCACCTGTTCTTCTGGACTGGTGAAGCCCATACCTGTCACAGATCCCTCCCCAACATATTAATATAGCATTATATTAATATACAATTAATGCATTAATATAATTATAAAATTAATAGTTATAAATTATGTAATATAATTATATTATGATATATTAGTATACTAACAATTTATATTTAATATTATGTATATATGTAACTTTATAGCTAGACAGTGATGCTTTAGAATTCAAAGATGATGACTTACTTGTAAATTTAGCCTAATAATGAGCACTGAGTACAGAATATTTCACGATAGATTTTCAGTATTTGAATTCAACTTAAATTAGTAGACACTCTGAATGTGCTTTGAGAGCAAAATCTTTTCTGAGTTCGTTTGAAGAGTCATCTAAGTGCGTATAGCAACTCAGTGCATCATGCAATTATCTCACAAGATTAATTCAAGCAGTAATGAGCAGGTATTTAATATTTATGAAGAAAAGACTTAACCAATTTATAAGGTATGATTCTAAGAAAATTATTCATAAGAAATAATGGGAGAAAAGGAATTCTTGTGTTTTAACAACAAATATTTCTATAGGTTACCATGTGACCATGTTTTAAAATCAAAAATACAATACCAACCTAAGCTTGATTAAGAAGTGACATTTGCTAATGAGTGAAAGTAACTTGCAATAAGTAACTATAATTGACATAAAAAATTACCAAAAGTACAATGAACAATAGAGCGTGTCTGTGGAGGTGGTTCCAAGCTGGAAGAAACAAGTTAATGAGACTCTTAATTAATATCCAGGTAAAAATTTTGGAACTTCTGAAAAGGATCATCGAAAAGTTCAAAGCATAACCTTCAGAACACGTGAAGGAAAAGGAATACTAAGAACAGAGAGTACAAATGTAAAAGCATAGAGATACTTCAGAAATATAAGCAGCAAGCATTAATCACTGTTAGTAATGGGAATGGAAGGTGAGGGGGGTGAGAAAATTAGTATGTATAGGATGCTTGTTTGGTGCCAGATACCGTAAAAATTATTTAACTTATACTGTTTCTTCATAAGATAGTTTATGGGGTATCTATTCCACCAAAGAAGGGGGCGGAAGAATATATATATAATGGTTATATTACAAGTTCAAAGCTAGCTCTTCATCCAAGAATGATAAAGGGAAGAAAGAAGAGATAAAAGTTTAGAAAAGCATGCATGACCAGCACTAGCTCCATGGGCGTGTTGCTTGCACTGGCACAGAATTCTGCTTTAAGAAGGGGTCCCACACTTTAATTAATACTCTTGTGTCATTGTATTGAAATTATTAATAATTTTTACCTTTGAACTTGTGTTTTATGAGTGAAGTTCTATAGGACAATGAACATGCAGGTAAGGAGAGAAGACAAGCCAGGTGGCAATGTGTGTGCTGAGCAGCTGACCTTGTCACCCAGCATGTAAACAAACCTGGGACAATCTGGTTCATGAGAAGGACATGAGGAGGGGAAATGGGAAGAAGCTGGGCCCAGATTGGCAGTGGTGATGGTGGCAGTAAAGGTAACAGCCACAAGAATAGCACTCACAGTTTCAGGAGAGAGAGGAGGAGCACCAGGACCCATGGTGGGACATAGTTTTGCCCTTTATCATTAAAATTCATCCCTGGGGCACATATATTAACTCTCTGCTCTGAGTGCCAGAAAAGGAACTGCCAGTACTCAGGCAGTATACTTTGTCAGTATACTATCACAAAGTAAAAGTGTACACATGGAATTTCTCAGTGAAAATTGTGGAATAAGGATCACCCAATATTCTCTTCTCCATAAAAGCTATGAGAAAATTTGAAAAAAAGTAGTCAGAATCAACTTTTTCAGAACTCTGGAAATGAATCAAAGGCCTATAGAAATCTGGGAAACATTTTTTCAAGAAAAATGGCTGAATCGTGGTAAGAACAATTGGCATTGTGGCTTTTTATTTTTGCTGAGGAAGATTAACCCTGAGCTAGCATCTGTTGTTGCCAATCTTCCTCTTTTTTCGCTTGAGGAAGATTAGCCCTGAGTTAATATCTGTGCCAAACTTCCTCTATTTTATTTGTGGGTCACTGCCCCACTATAGCTGATGAGTGATGTGGGCCTGAGCCCAGAATCTGAACCTGTGAACCCGGGCTGCTGAAGTAGAGGGTGCAGAACTCAACACTAGGCCACAGGGCTGGCCCCAGTGTTGCGGAATTTTAATTTGCCCTAGTCCAACATTTGTGGTGCAAATCTGCAGACTGACAGCCACCAGAGGGAGTAGAATGGGGCTGGAGCCTCATTCCCAGGAAATTGTCATTATTTGACCTTTCTGGTAGTTCTTGAAAGACTCCACTTGCAAGGCTGTCAGTATTTGACTTGACTCATGGCTCTTCTAGGAAAACAATTCTTTTTTTCTGGAGGCAAATGTCAGAAAAAAACAAAACAGAACAAACCCCAGTAAGTTGATTAACTTCAGGCTGCCTGGGGTGCTAAATAGTTAAGGCAAGCAGACAAACTAAAAAGCTTAAAAGGAAAAGTTGGGAAGTGAGATGATCCCAGGGACCTTGATAGTCTCTGAAATGATCTTGGGAATCTAGAAGGCCATGTGCATGTCCAAGGCTGGCTCATGCACGGAGCAGTACACGTGCTAAGAAAAGTTCTAAGAAATTTTCAAGCTCTCACCCCTGGCTGATCTTGAAACTATACAAGCAGGAAATACAGGCTAAGGCAGAGGTGTAAACCTCCAGTCTAGGCATTGAAGACATGCCCCAGTAGCCACACAGAGCCACCTGGTAATAACAGGAGACTTATTGGTTACGAGTATTGGAGGAAATCTCTGTCCAACTGTTAACCGACCACTAAGCTGACTGAGCAGAGATTCAGTGGCCACGCATGAAAAGAATACAGACCTAAGAATTACTTTATAAAAGTCTCAAAACAAACATCTAATAACAACCGTAAAAAAAAAAAAAAAACAGCAAAAACAAAAAACCCTAGGGAGATGTGAGAGTTCAATTTCCAGATCTGTCATATTATGTTATTTAAAATACTCAGTTTTCAATTAAAAATATGAGGCATGCAAAAAAACAAGAAAGTATGGACCATGCATAGGAAAAGAAACAATCAATAGAAACTATCCTTGAGGAAACCTGTATCTTGGACTTATTGGACAAAGACTGTCAGCTATCTTAAATAGCTCAAAATACCAAAGTCAACTGTGTCTAAAGAACCAAAGGAAAAAAATGAGACCGATGCTTCACCAAATGGAGCATGTAAATAAAGAGACAGAAAGTTTTTTAAAAAAGAGTGACATAAAAACTCCGGAGTTGAAAGGTGTGATACTTGAAATGAAAGATCCACTAGAGAGAATCAGCAGTAGATTTCATCAGGCAGAAGAAAGAATCAACACTTGATGGTGGCCCCGTTGAGATTATCCAGTCTGAGGACCAAAGAAAAAGCAATGAATAACAATAAACAGCCTAGGACCTGTGGGGCACAATCAAATATACCAACATTTTGCATAATGAGAGTCCCAGGAAGAAAGGAAAAAGAGAAAGGGTCAAAAAGAATATTTGAGAAATAAAGGCAGAAACTTTCCAAATTTGATGAAAAATATTAATCTACACATCAGAAAGCTCAATTAACTCCAAGTGGAATAAACTCAAAGACATCTGTATCTAGACATTTTATAATGCAACCTTTGAATGCCAAAAAGCGAGAATCTTAAAAGTAGTAAGAGGGAAGTGATTGATCACATACAAGAAACGATAAATAAGATAACAGTTGGCTGGTCATCAGAAACCATGGAGGCCAGAAGACATTGGGATGACATATTTAAAGAACTGAAAGAAAAAAATATGAAATAAGGGGCCGCCCCGTGGCGCAGTGGTTAAGTTCGCATGTTCCACTTCGGCAGCCCAGGGTTTGCCGGTTGGGATCCCTGGTGAGGACATGGCAACGCGTGGCAAACCATGCTGTGGTAGGCGTCCCACATATAAAGTAGAGGAAGATGGGCATGGATGTTAGCTCTGGGCCAGTCTTCCTCAGCAAAAAGAGGTGGATTGGCAGCAGTTAGTTCAGGGATAATCTTCCTCAAAAACATAAAATGTGAAATAAGTTCTGTATTCAGCAGAACTATATTTCAAAACAGGAGTGGAAATTAAGATATTTTCTGATACACGAGAACAGAATGTATAGCTAGGAGACATGTCTTGGGAGAAATACAAAATGCAGTGCTTGAGGCAGAAATAAAAGTACACTAGATAGCAGCACAAATCTACGTGAAGAAATAAAGAGCACCAGCAGAGGTTACTAATAAATATAGGACAGTAATAATATATTTTATGATTGTTACATGTTTGTTTCTCTTCTTTGATTGTTTTTACAGAACTATGTAAAACAATAATTCCAAATCTCTGTTGATAGTAATTTGATATAAAAATATAATATAATTTGTATGACAATAAGAACACAAAGGAGCATGGAAGGACCAGAGCTATATAGGAGCATAAATTTTATATACTATTGGAATTGAAGTTGGTATTCATCTGAACTGAACCTCTGATATTTGGTGAGAGAAAATAGGCAATCAATAAAAATACGTGTGAAGTTCTGGTGCCACAGAAAGAAGAATGTCTTAAGTTAATAAGTTAATTGTAATTCCCAGGAAAATAACTAACGGAATAGCTCAAAAATAAATAGTAATAGAAATGAAAGAGATTTAAAATGGTACAATATAAAATATATATTTAATAGAAGTGATGCAATAATGAAGGAAAGGAGAAAAAAAGAAATAAGACATATAGAAAACAAGCAGCAAAATGGCATATGTAAAGTCTACCATGAGTAATTCTACTGTGTAAACAGATTAACCGATTAAATACTTCAATACTAGGCAAATATTGAGAGAATGTGACCAAAAAAAACCCAGCAACAACAAAAAGCATGATCTACTGATGCTGTCAAGTAGATGCCCTTTAGAATCAAGGAAACAAGCTGAAAGAAAAAGGAATATTGAAGTGTCTGATTATTATTTTGAATTTTCTGTTTCTCCCTTCACATCTGTCAGTGTTTGCCTCACATATTTTTCTATTATTATTTGCCTATGCTAGTCAAGATTCCTGAGAGAAACAAAATCAATAAGACATATATATATATATGTGTATATATATATATATCCAATAGGAGATATAGATAGAGAGAGAGACAAAGATCAACAAAGAAATAGAAGAATAGAACAATACTATAAACCAACTAGATTTAACAGACATGTCTAGATTATATATAGAGAGGGGAGAATTAATATAAGAACTTAGAAGAAATGTAGGTGTAAATCTCCATGATCTTAAATTAGGCAACATATCATCTTAAATATGACACCAAAAGCATGAGCAACCAAAGAAAAAGAAAAACAAACATCAATGGGATTTCATCAAAATTAAAATCTCTTGTGCTTCAAAGGACACTATCAAGAAAGTGAAAAGATAATCCCCAGAATGGGAGAAAAGATTTACAAATAATACATTATATTGTGGTCTGGTACCTAGAATATATAAAAATCTCTTACAATTCAATAAGAAAAGAACAAATGATCCTATTAAACAACAGGCAAAGTAGTTGAATAGACATTTCTCCAAAGAAAGATTTACAAATAGTCAATATGCTCATGAAAAGATGTTGAACCTCATTAGTCATTAGGGAAATGCAAATCAAAACCACAATGATATACTACTTTATACTCACTAGGATGGCTATAATAAATACAGAAAATGTGTTAACAAGGGTGTGGATAAATGGAACCTTCCTACATTGCTGGTTGGAATGTAAAATAGTGCAGCCTTTTCAGAAAACAGTTTGGAAGTTCCTCAAAAGTTAGATGTTGTTACTATTTGACCTAATTATTCCGCTCTGGGTATATATGCAAAAGAATAGTAAACGTTTGTTCACACCAAAACTTGTACATGAAAATTTATGGCAATATTATTAAAAGTGGAAATAATCCAAGTGTCCATTAACTCATGAGTGGATAAACAAAATGTGGTATATCTACACAATGGGATACTATTCAGTCATCAAAAACCAATGAAATGTTGATATATGCCACAACACAGAGGGACCTGGAAAATATTGTGCTAAGTGAATGAAGCTAGACTTCATATTGTATGATCCTATTTAAATAAATGTCCAGAATAGGCGAATCCATAGAGACAGAATGTAGATTTGTGGTTACCAGAGACGAGGGGTGTGCAGAATGGAAGAGAACACTGATGAGAAATGAGTGCTAATCGTATGATGAAATGTTCTGGAATTCGTAATGAAAGTTGCAAAACCCTGAAAATATACAAAACCCCAGTGAATTGTACACTTTAAAAGAATAAATTTTATGGTCTATGAATTTTATCTCAATTAAAACTAAGTGTATGTATACATATATACATGGACATTTCAATAAAGTATATGAATGAGTTATTAGAATGTAAAGAGTTCAAAATCTTTTGTCTCAAAAATTGGTAAAACATTAAAAATCATGTATTCACAGGCTTATAAATATAAATTAAATTTAAAGATTGTTGCATTAGATGGAAAAGAACAATTTTAATATGAAGATTGAATCGATCAATTATTAATAAGGAAGATAATTCTAAAATTAATATTTCTTTGTAGTTGAAGATACGGCAATAGAATTCATAAAATGGCACTTTGAATTATGAACAATTCATGGAGTCACAAATTATAGGGCAAGTAGCAGGAAATATCTGGAGAAATATGAAAATTCCATTGCATAAACTCACTTTAAAATTAAACTCATACTTATGTGAAATTGATTTGTATTAAGAGTTAACATTTTTGAAACATTATTCTGTGAGAGCTGTAAGCTCCAGATAAACTAAAATTTGTATTTTGAGATAATTTATCAGGAATGTATGCCTATGTTGTCACAGACTATGAAACATTCCTAACAGCTCCAGTAATAGCTACATCAGCAGAAACAGCCCTTCTCAAAATTTCAAATTTTCAATGATTATTTGTAATTTTGCATTTGCCAAAAGCTACTGATGTTGCTTTCAATTAAGTATAAAAGAGTTTCTCACATACATTTTCAGCAAGTAACTTCTCTGCTTATAGTACGCTCACCTATGTAGTATTAAGAAGGTAGTTCTCAAATTTGTGCTTAGATAATATACTTAAAAAAAGAAACAAACAAAATGAGAGCCAAGGACCTCTCTGAAAAACAATTCTATCTTGCATATTTCATCAATACCAATTACCTATCTGATATCCAATTTCCTTAAAGGCCTTGTAAAATGATAGTGATAAAAGTAGCAGTTGGCTGGAGTTCTCATGACGTTGCCAAAAGTATAAATCTTGGTGATCCAACAAATGTGTTTGCAGAAAAGCACCCCAGAAAAATCTTATGATTAATTAAGATGTAACCTTAATAAAGTATTTTTGTATTCTATAAAATTATGACACAGAAAATGTTTTTATTACAATTTGTGTTCATGTATCTCTATTATGTTTCCTAAGTAGTAAAATATTTTTAAAGAAAAAGTCTTTACATTTTAACATCATTAATTGCATTTTTTTCTCCTGTTTTTTGAACAAGGGGCCCCAAATTTTCTTCTTGCCCCGGGCCCGGCCATGAAGTAGATGGTTTAGAACCTGGCCTTAAAAGGATAGGACACCTTTTCTAACTTAAAAAATTATATTTTTGAAGAAATGAAAATACCGTAAAAGTCCAGATAAACTTGATCCTTGTAGATTCCATCCAATATGGCTTTCAGAAAAAAAAAAATGTCATCTTCTTTCTATGCTCTAGGCTATAGCTGCAAATGCTGTAAAGAACGGCTCTTGGTGCTGGACAGTCCAATCAGCCAAGGCCCAGAGGTTCTCAGTCAGGTACAACACCACCACCTTGCACAAGGGGAATATTTGCAAATAGGACAGTATGTTCTCTGATTGTCATTGAGCCTGAGGAACACTGTAATGGTAAAAGCTAGGAATGCTAACATTCCTGGCATGTTCAGAACAGTGCTCAGTGTTTCACAAGGCAAGTTTGTTTTGCCCAAAATGCCAAAAATATTCCAGCTGAGAACAGCTACATTCCTTTTCCTGCCCAGTACTGTCTCCTCTCCCTCTGCTACTCCGTAGCCCCACATGGGACCAACCTCATCCAGAAAACCCATTACATAGACTTATTTCCCTCAATATAGCATGAGAAATAGACCGAGTCCACTTTGGCAGGATGGATAATAGCACAGAGGGATTTCAGGATGAATTGGTTAAGAAAAACAAATTTTTCTCATAGCCAACTGGGTCATCACTGTTTCTGAAGTTTGTATAAGGTGAAAGGACAGAGAGAGGCTTTTTGATGTCATTCCACGCAATATACTATATGTACAGAACATCAAAAAAATATGTTCCAATAGACTTTGACCTAAGGCAGCAATGCTATCATAGGAGCATATGCTTTATAAATGTTAGTATTGCCTGGCACAGTAACTTTTTATGCAGTCAGCTGTTCCATCTTTCTTCTTGAAGATAGTTATTTATTATTCTGCTATTACTATTCCAATTGACAAAGCTGGCATGCATACACACCATTATCTATAAAGCTGGGATTAGCCAGATAAAGCAGCAGAATCTTACAAAACCATCTAATGCTACCAGAGTGGCATAGACTTCAATGATTATGACATTTCCTACTTGTAAACAGTTCCTGTAAAATTATACAGATTGTTCCAATCTTAAAACAGAGGAACAAAGAAAACAAATTGGAAAGGCAGACATGAAAAATCAAAAGTCTTTTCTCCCAGTGAGGAAAATTACTCTAGATTGTTAAACTTACTATCAATTTGCAATTTATTACAAAAACTTCTCCCTTTCCTCTGCTCTCCAGTAAGATGCATCTTACTTTTTTTTTCAATAAATTCAATGCATTTGGAAAAATACCCAGATGGTTTAATTTCTTTAGGGAAATGTATGTATCCAGGATAATGTTCACAGCTGCCAGAAAATGTATTTCTCCATTGTAGCTACCACCTGACATCCATCACATAAAACTGGAACAAAAAATAGAAGTAAAAAATAAGAAAGTGAAAAGGATTGCAGAAAAACTAAGATTATCACTGTTTTCTTAGAGAAAAGTAGAATAATCTAGCTCTAAGATTGAAGCACCTCATTAGTGCCAAATCAATGAAACAGAGAAAGTACCCAATAAACCTCTGAATCCAATGGACTGAAGAGAGAGCAATTACACATTTGCATTTAAAGAAGTACTACTTGAAGCTCTGTTTTTTGGCCTTAAATATTGCTGAGTGCTGTCTTACCAGGCAGTAGAGTTGGAAGATCTTTGAGAAATCAATGCACATCAAAGTCATTCATATTAAATTCTAAATTAAAGATTCACCAGGCAGGGTAATTATTTAAAGCTCTTAACTCTCTAGTTAATCAACAACATTATTGACTACCTACTGTGTGTTTTACATTGAACTTGAAATAAAAGGAGGACACAAAAAACATAGTAGCTGTCTTTATTTATAAATTGATTAATTGCAGTTCATGAGCTCCTATTACATCTAGTAGTTGAAAAATTATAATATGATAAGTCAGGGTAATTCAACCAAATGGAAATCCACCTTTAAAATTGGGCTTTTGGGGGGTAAATAATCAAATTCAAGTTTCTTCTCTTCCCACTGTTCTTCACTCCTCACTGGGATGAGTTTCCTGTGGGTTTATATAACATCCTTACATCTGAGGAGGTATGCTCTTATCCATGGGCCACCTACTTTCCTTGCTGAAATTCTGTGCAGTGAAGCCCATCCCAACTATCTTTGTGCGCATTGTAAGCTGGCAGGCAACGAGGTCTTGCTCACTCTTCCCGGAAAAACAAGGAATCTGCTGTTGCTGTCCATGGTCCTGGCCTGACTTCCATCCAAGACCTATTTCCATTTACTAGCACTGCTAATCTAGCCTCCTCTCATGGCTCAAGTGCCAAGTAGGACCTAAGACTTCTCTACAAGACTTGTAGTCTCTGCACATGCATGCTGGAAAGTGCGGTAAATCCTTGCTGTCCTCATATTTTCCATTAATTGATTTCAATTTTCCACTATCTGGATTTCTATTAGTGTATTTATAACACTCTCCTTCCAACTCTGCCTTGTATTCAGGACCTAGGAATGTGAAGAACTGGATATTTTATCAAGAATCCAGACAATACCCAAAGCTTAATCATGCTCCTTTCTGTCTTTCTCTTGCTGTTCCTTGTGAAACTCTTATTTTCTTTTTGGTAAGATGACTGTTACATTTTCTCTTACTCTGTGGTTTATAATATAAATGTTCTGTGCAACTTTGCAAGCATTTTCTTCTTGAAACCCACAAATTCTTTCTGTCTCAGCAAAGCTTGTCTCTTCCAAATAAAAACCTTGTTTTTAAGATGATTCCTTTGTCATTCACCATTTATTCATTCATGTATCTGATTGTTTATTGTAGATTTACCAAAACCATGTTCAGCACTTCAATTATATTCTTTGTTCAATGTTTTATCTGCCCTTCCTTTGAGTCAGTAGATGTGGAAAACAATCAATAACACATTAATAGTGGGGTTCTGATAAGGGAGTAAGTAGAGTAAAATGAATGAAAAAATTAAAATTATATGTTAACCTTAAGTAATATTTAAAAATGCAAGTTAAAGACCAAAAGTTAAATATAAAAATTCTAAGAAAGCACAAAGTAAAGCATTTAATATAATCACGTATGAATGAATAGCATCTTCTCCAATCCAGAAAATTTCTTTTGTTTGCAAACATACTTTGCTTTTTATTTACTATGGACACTTATCCACCAGACGGTTTCTCATCCTTCTATGCCTTTTAAAAAGCTAAATAACAAAAATTATTTCAAGGACATTAAATTCTATTTCCATGACTACTCAAGGTTAAAGAGTCTGATTCTTTTGGGGTCTCCTGCAGTACAGCTTTCCAAATAGTGTTTCATGGTACAGAAGCGTGCCATGAGTAACTCATGATGTGTGTCAATGAACCTAGAGTAGATGAAAGCTACAAGAAATTTGTTACAGACTAATAGCCATTTTGGAGAGAGATCCAATAGAATAAAGTAAGAAAATACCATTATACTTCATCTCTAAGAGTAAATTAATTACCTTACAGAGAACAGTGAGGGAATAGATGCATTTATTATTCTCTCTGGCATTTCCAAGTGGTGAATGACATTAGATGGTACAGATGAAGAAGCATCAAGGCCAAGTAAAGGTTTTTCTTAAGACGATACTTAAGTCAGCAAAACAGCTGACAGGAAATAGGGATTCAATTTTAAAACAAGTAGAGAATGAAAGAAACATTGGTGGATCTTATGAGCAGAAAGCTTATTAAAATTACACCATTTTGGTCAGTTGGATGGCTATGGAAGATAGCTAATATCCATTTCTGGCTTGTTATCACATGAATGTTTAGCTTTTATATCTTCTTTCCATTTGATATGGTGGAAAGATGGAAGAATTAGGTGATTTTTTATGAGTCTGGGTTATCCCCAAGTAGCATTAAAACACACTGTTAAAATACACAGTGACTGAACCATTGGCACTAGAAGGAAGAAGCAAGTCTCTAGCTCTATCAATAAAGCCACCTAATACATAAAGAGAAGACTATATCAAAAGCACAAACTTTGTATAGATAAGCTACCGTGGCATATCACAATAAGACAAAATATTTACACAATGCCTTTGGGAAATGTACAAAAAATGCTAAATATTTCTTCCAGGAAAGAAAACTAAAAAATAAATTTTCTCAGTGACTCACACAGAATATCCTTTATTTATAGCTTCTTAAATTCGAAGTGTTGCTGATTATAACTATACCGTTGAATGTGGATTTTTAGGATCAACACTCCCTATGTTGATGCTCATTCAGCTATGTCAGTCTCAAGTCATCCCAAGAAAAAACTTATGAGCAACGAATTCCTAGCTTTCCGACTTAAGTTAAATATTCTTGTTTTGAAATAAAATATGAGGCTAGAGGTTAAATGGCTATCTACACATCATAATGCAATAGAGATTACTTGTTCCTGAAAAGATACAGAGCCTCATTTTTGCAGTATGTGTTATGCAATGACTTATCTTTTATTCCAGTTAATCATGGTACAAAGCTATTCAAAAGAATTCCGGATCAACATGAGTAGTATTATAAATCCAGGCAGGAGTTCAGAGGTTTCTACAAGAGATATCTATAATTATTGCTTAGACTGCCAAAAGCACAATAAAAGAAACCACAACTCTGAATAGCAGACATAAAATTCATATTAGCCTTACGGAATACACAGAGATTAAATTCTAAAATTCAATTAATTCAAGGTTAAAGCCACATCCACATTTGAGGAAACAGTGAAGTGAGGCTCTTCATTATTTTGTACATCATTGAGCACTATATTGGACCGTTAAAATACTATACTTAGTACAATACGCTATACAGCCTTTGAAAGATATGAAAGTCTGATTTTTTTGTTAAAGTTTTTATTAGTTTTAAAAATAGGAATGTTAAATATAAAAAATATTGAATCATTTGAGAATGTACAGAGAAGAAAGTAAAAAATCATTTCAAATCCCACCACTGGAAATAAGCATCATTAATCCTTCTGTATTAGCATTTCAATGGTTGCATAATATTCCATTTTTACATCTGTACTGTGATTTGCTTAAACCAATCCCCTATTGATAGAGTAACTTACGTAAATTTTTCACTTTTAGAAAGTAGTGCCGAATATCCTTCTGTCTATATCAATTCTCACTTGTGATATTTTCTCCATAAGATGTTCCAGAATTGTGATTGCTGAACATTTTACATTTTGGTACATTTTTTGAATTTTCTCAGCAGAGAGATTATACCAATTTACATTCCCTTTGCTATATCAGGAGCATACTACTTTCCATTAAACTCCTAACAATATCAGCTTGTCAAATTTTTAAGCTTTTCAAACCCATTAGAGAGAAAAGTGGTCATTTTATTCAATTTTTTTATTTTTAACTTTCAAATTTGGATGTATTTTCAAATACTTGCTTACAATTGTGTTTCTTAACAAGCTACCCTTAGTTTCAGCTCTTGGCTGAACTCAATACCTACTTATAGTTATCACTACAATCAGTATATTTATTTGAACATATATATCAATAGCATTGATTCATTCATCTGACAAATATTTATCAAGCAACCAATATGTGCCAAATACTGTATACGTATGAGGAATTCATCATAAAGCAGGAGAGAATGCACATCCTTGTCCTCAGGGAACATGACAGGGGACAAAATCAATAAAAGCAGTATCAAGCAATCAAACAGTTAACAAATTACTGATAATGTAATCCTAGGTACTGATGTGATATGAAGAGAAGAGAGAACAGAATGGTAGATAGGGAGTGGAGGCTGAGCAATAGACAGATTTGTCATAAAATCCTCTTTGAACATATGACGTTTGAGATGAAACAAGAATTATGTGAAGGATTCAGCCATTGAAGGTCAATGGGAGAAGATGGTGGCAGACAGAATGAAGGCAAAACTTTGTAGGTCTCAGTAAAAAATATGGATTTTAACCTTGCTCTAATGGAAAGACATGATCAGCTTTGTTTGTCTTCTTTTTCTGCTTCTTTTTTTTTCAGTGGAGGGTACTTACCAGTTTTGTGTTGTCAGTTGACCCTCCCATCGTTGTCCACCAGAAATCACTGGATGGTTATATTCTCCAGCTATGCTTAAGCCATGGTGCTTTAGGAATAGACAAGGTAGACCAGAGATTAGACTTATCTGGGCTAATCTGTGAGTTCCAAAGGAGTGCTCTGAATAGTCTGAACCTAAAGCACTAGTTATTTTTGTTGTCAAGTGAATAAATGACGTATGGATGAGAAAATGGAAATCTGTTTGCTGTGGTTTTGGCAAACAAATGGAACAAATAAATGGGTACTGGGGATGATCCCACTCTGACACGATCCAACATGAGGAGCTGGCTCATGTATGGAGGCCTTGGCAAAGAGAAGGGCCAGCCAGTCTTTTACTTTGATTCAATTTTTGACTCTAACTTACTGTAAATGTATATTCACAAAGTTGAGGAAACCAGGAGAGAAGGCTCTTCTTGCACAGAATTTATTTCTCTCTTTCCTAAGTTGTGGTATTATAAAAACTGTTTGTATACATTGTTGAAAATTAGAAAATAAAGGACAAGGAGAAATGGTAAAATAAAATATATTTCCACTATGCAGAGATTATCACTGTTAATATTAATATATAGTATACATATATATTCTCCCCATTATATATATAATTTTTAATTTATGTGAGATCATACTGTATATTGCATTCTGTGCCTCTTTTCAGTCACTCTCCAACTTTCCATTTCAACAAATTTTTGTTTCATTTAAAGCCCACACCATATTTGAATGTCTTCAGTTATCTCAAAAATGTCCTTTATATCTGGTTTGTCCAAATACTGTTAAACCAGAGTCCACATTTCATCTAAATGTTAAATCTGTGTCAATAGCTCCATCATTTTTTTGTGTTGCTAACTTGTTGAAGAGACTAAGTCTTTTGTAAAATCTGGTAAAATAATTTCTTTTGAAAGAGTTATTTGAATGTTGTGGCATAATTCTTCCCCTTCTTATGATGGAGGGGGAGGCAGTGACTTCCCCTCTTCTCCTTCACCTCAAGCTAGGTGAGAGGAGCTTGGAGAGGGCCAGTCAGGAGTCAATATCTATTTCCTGGAGTTTGTGGATACAGTGAAATGATGTCTGAATCATGCTTAGGAAAACGCCAAAGAAGAGACTGACCAGCTTTGCCTGGTAACGGCAGAGTAAAGATGGTAGAATTGGGAGTGACCAATGGTGGGTCCACAGGTCTAACTTGTCTTTGTACTAATTGTAGACCTTAAGAAGAGAACAACAGATATCAAGGGACTAAAAGAGGGTCAACCAGAAGAGATGCAGCCTTCAGATCACAACAAGTACAGTTACATATTTTCAATAGGAAATTCCTAAAAAGGAGTCAGTTTCAAATATTCACTTACAATACTTCACATTATAGTCAGGTAAATTTTTTGTATTTTACCTCTCCTTCCCACCTCATTCACGGAAGAGCTAATGGCTGCCTAGCAGGCAGAATTAGGGGCAGCCAAGGTATGAAAGTGAGAGGAAGCTGACATTACCCATTTCGATCCTTGCAGGTCTCCAGCCTGGAGCCAGCCTGACAGGGACAAGAAAGCAGCTTTGCTGAGTAATGAAATGTAGAGTTTTCATTATTGGAGTTTAATTAGAGAAATAATATAGCCTGTGTGACTTCAATCTGGAGAACTATTTGTTTTTTAGGAGTGATCAGAAATGCAAATGAACCTACCTGAGATTACTCTATCAGGAAGATGAGAGGAATTTAAAAATTGCTTTGTGACTGTACTTTTTCATGTCCCACTTACTCACAGCACTAATTATGGGCAAATAGTTGTTGTTTCATCCTCATGGGAAAATGATGAGAAAATAAGATGTCTTCCTTTAGAACTCTTTTCATTTTATATGCTTATATCCCCTTGCGGTAAATGTCTCCTTTGAGAGCAAGCTTCTTAACTGAAACTATCAATCTTTATTGTTATCATACAAGCTGATATTAGTATAGCACTCGACAGTTTATAAGACACTTTCATATTCGTTACGTTTATTACCGCACTTTTACTGACTGCATTCTTTCCCATATTCCTGAGTGACATCTCCATTATAATGGAATTCTCTGCGTTTTCACGGTTTATTACGTTGCCCTCTACTGCCACGACTGTATAGACAGTGTTTTCAAAATTATAACTGAGTCATTATTTTAAAGAAGACAAAAGAGCCCATCAGATACTAAAATGTTTCACATGTGTGTTTAGAGAGCAGCCTCTTCTGTACGATGGATGTCATTTGGCCACTACTTCAAGGAGAAAAACATCAGAATGCTAAAAAGCAAAAAAAGAAAAACATGAAACAAAGGTTAAAAAGTCACGTAGACCATATAAGGCATTTCATTAGGGAAATAATCAGCTTTTTGGATTCTGTTCAGTATTGCATAACCAACAGCCTTAAAACGAAGAGAAATGAAATAAAGAAAGAAGTGAAATTGACATCTACCAGATTTCGATAGGAAACATATAATATGCATACAATAGCAATTCTCACTAGACATATCAAAATTATGACAAGGTAAGAATTCTATAAGAAGTAAAGAAACACTCAATAATTATCTCTCTCTTTTTCATAGAAATAAATGACAGGGCAGTCTACTGTCAGCATTAGCATAAGTTTAAGAAAAAAACTCCCTTCTCTCTCTTGACAAAGATACTGAGTAGAGTGTGGAGAGTGTGGAGTAATAGTGTAGGGTTATAACGTTAGTTATTTCAGAAGAGGGAGTATAATTTGTTCATTGTCAAGAAAGAAATTCACTTCAGACAAGTATTATTTCTTTAGGAACTCAATTGGGAGAGTCATAAGGCAAGAGCTATTGAAAAATACTGTGTCTTATATAAAGACAATCTATTTAGAACCTAACAGATACAACCAAGGTATCTATATAGATGTTTTTGAAAAACCTCACTATTCAATATCTGTTAAGAGAGTAGCTGGTGCTTCAACCAACAACGGCTTGTTTGAGGGGTCAGGAAAAAGAAGTCATTCCAGAGGCCTGGTGCTTATTGAAGCTGGGACGTTGCATAAGTACTTAGGCTCTAAGTCAGTATAAAAAACACGCCTTATCATTGGCCAGAAATTCTTGCATTCGTATCCCAATCCTTTTGTCTCAGGAGTCAAAGCATAAAAATCTCACCTACAATGCTCTCATTGACTAAGACATCTGTGTTATGTTCCACGTAGGAAATTAACCTATGGGTTGCAGAAATACACTCACAGTTCAAATCATTGTTGCACGTACATTATAATAGAATACTTGATCAGTAATAGAACAGCTTCAGATGCTTAAAGGAGTGCATTTGGTGTCTACCAGTGTATGCCACTAAACTAGACACTGAGCAGATTTAAAAACAATGCCCCATGCTTCCAGATCTCTAAAAATCCATACAAAGCTAATAGCTACAAAAGAAAATCCAGATCACCTTTAAATTTTGTTTCTAAATTTCAAGTAATGATTTAATTCTTTCATAATGAAAATGCTTTTCTAAACAAAAAGAAGAAATTAAAAATACATTTAGAATATAATTGATATCGCATTTCTGGCATCATTCATGCAACAGAGAAACTATGAAAACCTATGCAGGTATTCTTCATTTCCAGTGCTGGAAAGACAGCCCTTCAATAACTCTCTATTCAGTGACAAGATGTGTATGATAGATTGTATTTTCCAAAGATCTGTGTAAAAATGTGCTTCATGTGTTTCTGGAATCTTGCACTTTCCTGACAAAAAGTGAGATCTATTTCCTTCCTTAGAAACTAGATTGGACTTTGTGAGTGCCTTGAACAGTAAAGGACTTGAGAACTGACATTAGCTGACTTCCGGGACTGGGTCACAAAAATGACATGCACCTTACTTTCTTAGGATGTGTGCAGTTGAAATGCAGCAACCATGCTGTGAGGAAGCCTAAGCAATCCCTGAAACAGAAACAAATCGAATGCCGCCAAAGGGTTTAGAGCCAAGATAGATGATAGATAGATTAATAGATAGACTGATCGATCGAAAGGTGATAGATCGATAGGGTTACAATAAAATAAAATGAAAATGAGGCTTGAAAATTCCCCAAACACACAAAACCATTTAAGCAGGTTAACAAAAGGATCTCTAGCTTATTTCATGAACATAAGAGAAATTTAACTTAGGTTATTTTTTGCAAATGCCTCTGATAGCCATAAAATAAACTTAAGTCATCTTCTTAAAATGATACAAAGCGGTCACTTTTAACCAATCTCCTGCTATCTGGAACCTCTCCTTGAAATAAGCAATCCCTGGAAATATTAAACTTCCTCCTTTTTATTTTATAAAATAAAATTCCATAACACCATGCCCATGAGCTTTCCATCAGTTTGATTTGAAAACTCCTAGTTGCTAACTGTTTATGTGCACAATAAACACTTACTAATTACTATTTTACTGATTTGGTGGTTTTAGTTTTGCTATTTATGGATTTTCAACAACCGATAGACGTAGAGATATATTATATAGATATGTCCACATATAAAATTTCAAATTCTACAAAGAATTAAAATAGTTTAAAAAACCAAAATGATTTTCTTTTCTGACTCTTTACTATTTTAACTTCAATGTAAAAGCCTTGCTATATAAATTGAAATATTTACACTGAGATGACTTTTTAATGATAACCTAACTTTACTTGACTCCAATTTACTGTTTTCCTTAAAATAGTATATTTTCCATTGGTCTACTATCTGACCTTAAATACATCTTCATCCGAAGTCGCCAAATTTTACATCTGTCTCTATGAAAAATACAAATTGCTATTAAATATAAAAAAATCTATATATTTCAAATATATCTATCTGGATAATATCTCTATCAATCTATATATGTAGAAATATCATAAAATGGAATAGTATTTAATGACAAAATGATTAGGAAGGTATGAATTTGTTTCCAAGAAATGAGTGCTTGTGTGTTACATGTTTTTAAGTTTAAAAAAAGGCTATAAAACAGGACATACATCGAATACATTCTTGTTTTGTAATAGATTGAAAGATGATAGGGACAGATATATCTAGATATTTAAATATCTTGGTAGATGAATATGAAAGTCTGGAATAAGACATCAAAATATTCAACAGTGGGATATCTAAGTGGTAATACAGCAAATAATTTTGATATTTTTATATTTCACTTATCTATATATTCTAATTCCTGTTTCAATTAGTACGTATTATTTAAAAATGAATTATAAAATTACACAACTCAATCTTTATTTCAATTGCTTTAGGCGTTTCTTTTACTCATTCTTTTGCCCGGTTGCGTGTACATGACGCTAAAAAGCTACAAGTGCAGCTCTTTTAATGTGACTGGATTGTGGTAATGCCCTTTCAAAACGTGCTTCTCTCAAATGTCTGTAAATGCTTTGTGCAGGTGGCAGGTGCGGGATGTCGAAACCTCTTCTTTGCTAAACTGCAGAAGAACTATAGATTACTTCTTGCTTTGGAAAATGCCGCCCTGCCCTTACTCAGAAGATATTTATTCTTACTTCCTGTGCGATGTTATCAGATGTCGCTCAATAGCAGCTACTGTAGTTCAATCCAGAAACCTTTGACTTTATGGTGGAAAAAAACTATTCCACGTTCACTTGCAGGTTTGTTACATAACCACTACGATTATTGATCTTGAAGTATAGATATGAGTGACATGTATTTTCTGTAATAGTTGCTTTTTAATATTTTATTTCATAAATAAAACTTCAGGAGGAGTAAAAAAATAAACTTCACAAAGGCTTCCTCTTCTTTTGTTAAGACCATCATCTAATCCATATGTCTCCATGGTTGACGCCTTTTTAAGAAACAGATTTCTAAAGAGAATAGATTTAATTAAATGTATTCTGGAACAAAATGGGGCATCTTTTTCTGTTTCATTGGATTTACGGGGGCTATAGAAAGATAGTTACTCTCTCAAAAAGCCAATAGATCTTGTGTTCTCACTGTATGCAACTCCTATAATTTTGTAGAAGTTCTTTACGGATAAAAATACAAAAACTACCCATTAGCTGCTAGAAACATTTATTATGTCAGCATAGAGGGATATATTAAAACTGACACAAAGTGAAAAATTTAAATGGAGAAAGTGCAAGCCTAAAATCTTCTTATTCATAGAAAGATCTATGTGGTTAAAATTCATAATGAAAGTCATACTTAATTTACATCTTTTTTTTAATTCTATTTGGTGGTAAATAGCAAAACCATAATGTGGGGCATATTTTATCTAAAACATATGCACACATTTTTTATACATAATTAGTGAAAAAAGTATTAACAACTCAGGATGTTAAAAGTTATTGGTGCAATACTTAAATTTTGTAATGGAAGTTCCAAGAATGACCAGGCCTTCTGGCCAAGAAATATTAATTTAAAGAGGAAAATAAATAGCTCACTTTCTGGGAAACTTTTATTCCCTAGGTCAGACCCTTTTTAAATGAAGAATTTGTCACTTGTCAGTATAGAGCAGGCTACTGGAAGAAGAGAACATCCTTCTTCCTGAGAACGCCTCTACTGTGTTCCTACCGTCACTTATCTCTGATTTTATTTTCTGAAATGCAAATATACCCAAATTTTTCTTTAAAGATGGTTTTACCAAAGGCAGGATAAAGATTTGACTAATTAACTCATAAGTTGAACTAAAATCAAATTTTCCCCCTACTTTAAAATTTACTAAATGCAAGTTCAGATTTGCATCTCTACCAGCTCAGATACATATTCCAAATTTTATTAAAGTACTTAATCTCTGGATGTAATCATGAGATCTCTGCATAAGAAATCCAATCTGTGTCTCCAGGATTTCCCAAACTTTGCTTCACACTGGACTCCTGAGAACCTTTTATTTTAAAGACAAGTTCCCAAACATATCCCAGATTTATTCAGTTAGTCTCCAGCAATAGGCTCAGGCTCTCTGGAATCATGGCTGAGTCCTAAAAGAAAGGATTGAAATAAACAGCCGAGCAAAAACTAAAGGGGATTATTTTCTAAAATTTACATGGGGCCTTTGGTACTTGTAGCTTCATGAGTATGGAGAAGCAGCTTTGCTACTTTTATTTATCATTTCATCATTGACATTTTCTCATGTCATTGAATAGTACTTGCTTGAGATCAAATGTGCAAATATTTTAAGAAAAAACTTTGAAGCAAGTATGTAAAATGTCTCTCTATAGATTAGATTACACTCCTGAGTATTTTACAAAGTTTCTGTTATGAAGTCAGTACTTTATTAAAATAAAATTTATTTAAAGGAAATTCAGAAGACTTTTATTTCTGGTAATATGGCAAAGAAAACATACTGGTTCACAGCTTCTAACCATAATGGATAAAATTTAAAAAAAAAATGTTTAAATACAGATCTGAGAGTAAGCAGAACAACAAATCCTAGAACAAAACTTGCTGCAGATACTGGAATCATCCAATAGAAAATATATAGTATTTAAATATTTATAAGGAATAAAAAAAGGAACAAGCAGAGCCAGGATAAACAATAAAAGGCTATTATAAATGACCAGGTATATTTGATAAAGAACTAAATATAACTTTTCAAAATAAATTACACATACATGCATACTACTGTAAATTAGAAATTCAGGGGTGGATTAAATAACATACTTGACAAAGTGGAGAAAGACTAGATTATTAAACTGAAGTAATGAATTAGAATAAGCCCAACGTGAGAAAGAAAGAAGAAACATAAAGGAAGATTTTAGTGACACAGATGATAGAATAATAAGATCAAATATGTCTTATTGAAGATCTAGAAAGAAAAAAATAGATAAAAGGAGAGAGGCAAAGCAAAAGAATGAGAAACAGGCTGACATTTTTTAATATGATAAAAGATAAAAACTCAACAACATGTGCTCCTAAATATATCATAATAAAATAGCGGAACACCAAAGACAAAAAGAAGATCTTAAAAGTAGTCAGAGAAAAAGGCAAATCGTCTGCCAAAATATTGGCCATAAGACTGACAGCTGACATAGCAACAGTAACGATAGGAGCCAAGAAGAGGTTTACATATCTTCAATATAACATAACTTCAATATAAGTAAATAGATCTCAACTTAGAATTCTAAATTTAGTAAATCCATCTTTTAAGAGTGAAAACAAAATAGATACTCTCAAACAAAATCTAAAAAATATTTATATTAGTCCCTCATTGATAGAATTCTAAAGGATATGCTTTAAGAAGAGGAAAATAATCCCAGAAGGAAGGTCTGAGATATAATAAAGCATTTTAAGCAAAGAAATAGGTAAACATGGGAGAAAGCACAAACAAATAATGATTTTGTATAATAAGGAGAACACCCTGTGTGTGGGTGTGTGTGTATGTGTGTGTGTGTACCATCCAGGGAACAATATTATTTAAAATTTCAGGCTAAACTTGCTCACTTATGAGCATGAATGTCAAAATCTTTAAAATGTTTTAGCTAATAAAATTCAATAATGTATTAAAAGGATAATGCATTTTGACTAAGTTGAGAATATTTCAGGGAGAATAGATCTATTCAACATTAGGAAAAAATTAATAAAATATATCCTGTTAGTGCAGAAAAATATTATATATATTTCAACATCCATTAATGATTCAAAACAAAACAAAACAAAACAAATAAACAAAAACTCCTAGTAATTTAGGAACAGAAGAGAAATTTTATCCCTTATAAAGGGTACATAAAACTATTTTGCAGCTTCATCTTATTTAATGGTGAGATGTTAAACATATTTCCACATTATCAGGGACATAACTGGTTATCTGCTATTACTACATTGTTCATCATAGTCTTTGATCTTCCAGTCAGCACAGTAACAAGGAAAAAGAATTGATGGCATAAGGTTTGGAAAGGAAGAAATGATTACTATGACTGTCTACACAGCATTGTAAAACAGAAATACAGTGCAAGCCACATAATAATTTTAAGTTTGCTAGTAGCTACGTTTTAAAAAATATTTGCAAATTAACACCTTATGATATTTATGCAAAGATAGAGACATACAGCAGAAACAAACCAGAAATAGTTCAGAAATAAACCCACACATACATGGAAGTTTGCTTCATGTTAGAGGTCCTATTGTACTTCTGTACAGACAAGGGAGACATTCAATAAATAGTGCTGGAAAAATCATTTACCTACATAGGAAAAATTAAATTATATTCTTAAATTACACCATAAGCAAAAATCAATTCCATATGTTCAACAACTTAAAATTTAAAAGACAAAATTTTCAAAATGTAAAATACAACATAGGAGAATATCTTTATGCCTGTGTACTAAGGAAATACATTTTGAAACAAGATACAGAAAGCACCAACCATAAAAGAAAAGATAAATTCCACTATATCACCAGACACTTTTGCATCAAAAGATACTATGAAGAGAGTTGGAGAGCAAGCCACAAGCTAGCAGAAAATATTTACCTTATTATAACTGAAAAAATGCTTAATACACATAGTATTAAAAGGGATTTCCATGGATCAGAGAGAGAAAGAAAATCACCCAACTGAGAAGGGTGCAAATAACTTGTAGGCATCTCACAGGAGAAAAATGAATAAAGAGTAAAAATATGAATATTTGTTCAACCTTTTCAGTAATCAGAGAAACGCAAATTAAAATCACAAGAAGATAACTTTTTGCAATCACCATACTGGCAAGCCCTTTTTACACTTTCCATTCTTTTTCAGAAAGTCTTGCTAACTTCAACCATTTGTTCAGCTTATTAAATTACACAAAATCCTCTACTGAGATTTTTATTGGAGTAATGGATCAACTTGAGGAGAACAGAATTTTTTTTTTTATGATAAGCATTATACTCAGTAATATGGTATGTCTCTATTTAATTAGGTATTTTTAAATGAACATCAATTGGGTATTAAAATTTCCTTTAAAAGTAGGACTTGCATTAAAAAATCCTTTAGGTTACCTTAAAATTTTTGTAGCTATTGTAAATGGCACCATCCTAATTATTAATTTTTCTATTCTATTACAGGGGGCTATAATCTGAATGTCCCCCTCTCTGGAAATTACACATGTGGCAGCAGCTATATGTATGACAGTTCACCGTTCTCCAAATGTCCAACTCTCTATTTGCTTCTGCCTGAAACCAAGTCCTTTGTAATTATCCTCAAGGGGCTGCTGTAGATCTCCTTAGCTCAGCATTTTGGGGGTCCTAGTTAAGGACTCATCTATTCAAATGAGTGTCTAAGTCGTGTTCAGCGTGCATGCCTCAAGTTTATTGAAAGTCTCTACCTTTGATGCTATGATGTCCTAACTCTTGCTATCCTCCTCCAACATTACTCACACCTGTGTATGGTCTGGGACCACTAACCACACTCTAACTCAGTTCTTGAACAATTTTCCATGAGCTTCTGTCCAGAAGACATCTGACATCCACACCATTCATGAGATGCTGCTCTCCTGTCAATTTCCGTGGTTCCTGCCTCTTGATTGCTGATGTTTCTTCCCTCTCTGGACTAGAAGAACAGAATCTTTAAGTGAGAGGTCTGTCAAAGCTCTTTGGGTCCCTTGAGACACAAAATCTGGTTTGCTCCTCCTTCTTCCCACTTATTCCACAGTTCTTTCCTCCTGTGAGCTAAGGTGAATTCCAGATGGTGGAGGAAGGCAGACGGGAGGCATAGGCGTAGCCCAGCGTCTCCCATCAGTGGAGGTGTGAGCTTTCTCTAGCAGCGCAGCCCGCTCCTTCAGGTTGTTTATCACACATCCCAGTGTCCCCTTTGTCCCTTCCTGCCTTCTTCCTTTCCTTTCATTCCTATCCCAGTCTGTCAAACAGAATGTATATTCTTTCCCACAGGGTGTCTTGGCTCCTTGTAGATCAAAAGCTAGCTGAGCCTCCAATGTAAATGTCCCTGAAATTTTCTGTCAGTTACAATGATTTGGGAACAATATATGTCAGTTTGGAGTTTTTCTGACTGGGGCACTGCCTACGTCCAGACACTGGCCTTTCTCTTCTTCAGCTCTGCTCCTTCAGAAGTCTGCTTTAGAGGGGTTTTCTTGTCGAACAGATGGAACTGAGTCACTCTCATGGGGCTTGTTTCTTGTCATCCGTTGAAATATAAATGACACAATACTAACGTTTCCCAAATTGAGTGGCACAGACCACAAATGTCCAATGAGATGCTAATAGGTGTTCTAAAAAGAAAAAGAATTCTGAAGTCAAATGAGTTGGGGAAACACCACATACTCTTGGAGAATTGTCATGCATATTAGCACATTAAAGAATCTGTATAGTCCTGTAGTGAAGAAATTCATTATTTTGGTTAGCCAGATCTTCCCAAACACATTTGACCACAGACTCCTTTTCTGATTAATATTTATTAACACTTTGCAGGTCATTAGCCTTCTATTTATCTCAGTTCGGGAGACACAGGAATATTCCTTTCTCATGGTCCTTTTCCTAATCCTCTACTTAGACAACCAAAGAAGACATTTTTGTTGCTGTTGTTTTGTTATTGTCTTGTAATTCAGCATCACTCAGTAATACTAGGGATCAGTTTTATTAGGGAGACTCAAACTGCAGATGTCTTGCCAAACCTCTGAAACTCTTGAATGGTTCCTGTCACTCTGAGCAACTACTCCTCGACTATTTCTTTCATGTCATGCCCTCTGACACTGGCCTGGGAAGGCTCTTCCTCAGACTTCAGATCAGATTTCATGAAGCCTTCTTGCTTTCTCATCCCCTGGAAATTCTCCTGGTTCTAGGCTTTGGCATGCCCATCTCCGCTTGCTTCTAACTATCTAGACTAATGTTGCCTCCATTGTCCCTTGTATTTATAGAAGCATCTTTGACTTCAGTGGAGAAATACCAAGGTGGGGAGTGAAGTTAGCCTTTGACATTTTTTAATCTATCACCGGGGAAGCTGAGGGGCCTCTCCAGGGAGTCCATGGTCTTGCTCAGATGGATTCTAGTTCAAATTCTTCATTCAAGGTAGAGACAAACGAGACCCAGTGAGGTTTGACATGTTGCTCAAAGTTGCACAGAATGTCAGTGGCAGGATTCATTAGTCGCCTGGAATTTAGGTCAATTGACTCCTAACCTTGTGGCAAGAACATTTTGGCAAATGCAATGACAAAATACCAAAGAACAGAGATGCCATGCACATATTGCCCATTCCCTCTGTTCTTGCCTAAATACATTCCCCACAAAATAGCCTCATCCAAATCTTGGAAATAACACTTTCCAAGTAGTGTACTATTTTCTTGTCATTTATGAATTCAGAGAACATGTGAATATGGATATTGTTATAAGTTGGGGATGAGGATGCCCCTTCCTCCTGGGTTCTAAAGAATTCAGATTATAGATAAACAGGGTCATAGCAGTTGCTCCATTAATACCTAGAGTAGGTGAATAACGATTGAAAAATTTAGGGCTTCTGTTAACTTGTAAGAGAATTTAGCTTAGACCCGAGGTCTAGCCAGGCCTCCTACTCCCACCTCAAGGTTGTCCTTGAGTCTTGCCTGTGGTGAAAGCTCCATCTGCAATGCAGAGCAACAGTCTACTCACTCAGCCATCTGAGAGGATCACAGAGCTTCCTCCCTGGATAGAACTGGTGGAAGGTTGTCTCATGGGGAGAGGGGGGCCTGCATGGGTGCCCTTACTTCAAGGGACCCAGAAGGAAGGGAAGGAGCCCAGCTTGGGATTCCAAAGTGCACGTCGAAGTTCAGAGCCCCGGAAGCTGCTAAGCACAGTATTGCCATACCAGTTGTTAAAATATTGAAATACTTCCAAAGTGGTTTATTGACATTGTTTTCCCCCAGATTGCCCCGTGATTCCGAAATTAAAAGGCTAATTCCAGGAAGGGCAGGGACTTCCAAGAGCTCTGTGATCCATTTCATTTCTGACGGCAATGGTTGCATGAAGTCTTCTCCTCTTTCTGCATTCCTACCTTAACCTTCTGAGGAAGGAATTCCTGCCAACCTACTGGTAGGGGATACCAAGAAAGCCCAAGAGGAGACATTTACCTCTTTCCCCACATCTTGCATATTCCTGCTAAAGCATCTGAGTCTATTCTGATTGTGGAGCATCTGTCACATGGCATCCCTAGTCATTGTGAGTTTCAGCTAACCCCACGAAGAACAGCTTGGAATGGTTTTCTCATTCACTTGCTTGCTTGCTCACTTCCTCACCCACCTCCCCTAGGACATAGGGAGCTCTAGGGAACACCTGTGGAGTACCCAGCATACCAGCCCTGGGTCCTGTGTTTCTACCCTTGCCTGGGAAGAGAGGGCACAGATCTCAGTGAGGGAGGTTATGCTCCCAGAAGTAGGCAAATGCTTAGGACTCATGTGGCCCAGGAGGCCCTGACACTGTCCACCAGTGGCCACCAGTGGCTGTTTCACTTAGACAATTATGAAAACAGAAGCCCCTGAAAGACTTAAACTATTAAGAGGCAGGGAAATGCAGAGAATCTAGACAGCAGGGGTTGTTAATATTTTGAATATTTCTCTTGGTCCAATGTATTTCAGATGTTTGCCTGTCTAAGTAGATACTTCCTCATCCTCTATTATTTATTTTATTGAGGTATAATTGACATATAGCATTATATTAGTTTCAGGTGTACAACATATTCATTTGATATTTGTCTGTATTGGGAAAGGATCACCACAGTAAGTCTAGTCAACAGCTGTCACCATACAGTTAAATTTTTTTTCTTGTGATGAGAACCTTTAAGCTTTACTCTTGGGGTCGGCCCTGTGGCTGAGTGGTTAAGGTTGCATGCACTGCTTTGGCTGCCCAGGGTTTCGCTGGTTCGGATTCTCAGTTAGGGCATAGCACTGCTCATCAGGCTATGCTGAGGCGGTGTCCCACATAGAAGAACTAGAAGGACATACAACTAGGATACACAACTGTGTACTGGGGGGTTTTGGGGAGAAGATTAAAAAAAATGAAGATCCTCATCAGATGTTAGCTCAGGTGCCAATCTTTAATAAAAAGATTTACTCTTTTAGTAACTTTCAAATATATAATACAGCATTATTAATGATAGTTCCCATGCTGTACATTACATCCTTAGGACTTAGTTATTTTATAACTGGAAGCTTGTACCTTTTGACCACCTCCACCCATTTTGCCTAATCACCGTCCTCCACCTCCAGAAACCACCAGTCTGTTCTCTGTATCCATGAGTTTGGCCTTTTCTTTGTTAGCTTGTTTTTAAGATTCCACATGTAAGTGAGATCATATGGTATTTGTCTTTCTCTGTCTGACTTATTTCACTTAGCATAATGATCTCAAGGTTCATCCATGTTGTTGCAAATGGCAATATTTCCTTGTTTTATGGCTGAATAATATTCCATTTTGTATATATAACACATTTTCTTTATCCATTCATCCATCAATGAACACTTAAGCTGCCTCTATGCCTTGGCTACTGTAAAATAATGCTGCACTTAACATGAGGATGCATATATCTTTTTGAATTAGTGTTTTTTTCTTGGGATAAATAACCAAAGGTGGAACTGCAGGATCTTATGGTAGCTCTATTTTTAATTTTTGAGGAAAAATTCATACTGTTTTCCATAGTGGCTACACCAATTTACATTCCTACCAACAGTGCACAAATGTTCCCTTTTCTCCACATCCTCGACAACACTTGTTATTTATTGTGTTTTTGATGATAGTCATTCTGACAAGTGTGACGTGATATCTCACTGTGGCTTTGATTTGCATTTCCCTGAAGATTAGTGATGTTGAGCACCTTTTCAGGTACCTGTTGGCCACCTGTGTGTCTTTGGAAGAATATCAATTCAGGTCTTCTGCCCATTTCTTAATCAGATTGTTTGGGGGTTTTTTTTTTTGCTATTGATTTGTAAGAGTTCTTTGTACATTTTGTATGTTAACCCCTTATCAGATATATCATTTGTAAACATGTTCTTCCATTCAGTAGGTTGCCTTTTCATTTTATTTATGGTTTCCTTTGCTGTGCAGACGCTTGTTAGTTTGATGTAATCCCACTTGTCTATTTTCCCTTTTGCTACCTTTGCTTTTGGTGTCATATCCAAAAATTCATCATCAAGACTGATTCAAGGAGCTTACCTACTATCTTGTCTTCCAGAAGTTTTATGGTATCAAGTGTTATGCTCAAGTCTTTAATTCCTTTTGAGTTAATTTCTGTGTAAGAATCCTCCACCCTTCAAAAAGGAGTAGGCATTCACCAGATTGCCAAAGAGAACAGCAAAAATTCATGAAACACTTAGAGACATGTAAGCAGTAAAGGAGTATTTTTAAATTCCCTGGTGCATATGGAGGAGGGTGGAACAGAGAGGATAAAGACAGTAGACAAGGTCTTCATCATGAAAAGCCTTGCCTGATGTCATCAGGAGCTCTCATTGTTTACTGTGGTGTATATGTGATGCTACTGAAAGGTTTAATTCAGAGGATTGACATAAAAAGGGATGCATTTTGGAAAAACATCACTCTACTTGTTGTAGGAACTAAAGGACGGATACTAGTAGGAGTTATTTTAATAAGATACAGAGACACACAAACACACACACATTAATGAGATCTTTGGGGCACAGAGAGGAGGGGTCACATTTAGAGATAAATTTAGTGGGCAGAATAAACAAAAGTAAAAGCAGATATACCGAATGAATGTGGACTGTGAGGGAGAAGAAGGAATTTAGGACTCTCCTGGGTTCCTGGCTTATGCAGTTGGAGTTATGCGCCATTCAAAGAATCAAGAACTATATGAGGAGAGATGTGATTTGACAGGACAGTGATGGTTTTGTTTCAAACCAACTGAGTATGCAATGCCAAGGGGCCCCCAGGCTTATTCACCATTTTACGAATGTAGGCTTGGAGTTCAAGACGGATATTTGTGCTGGAGAGAGATTTCAGAAAATTCAGTACAGGGTGGCAGTTAAAGTTATGATCACAGCCGAGAGTCCTCAGAGACCGTGTAGGAAATGTCATGAGTGCTGGGATTATGTATGATGCAACCACAGGTTTCCTATAATATATGGAGATAAAACGCTCACCTGTAGCTCTTAATTCCAAAATAATTGCTTATTAAGGAATCCAAATGCTTATATTTTCCATGTGATGCACTTCTAGGCTGAACTAATAACACATGAGCATTGGTTAACCATTCCGACCTTCTCTCCTCTCTTTCGTTGTACCATGCTCCTACCTGGCACAAGATCTGCACATTTGATGGTCTCCTTTTCTGGAATATTCCAGCCATCCTGCTCCAACTTAAAGCCTTCCCAGTGTTTTCTTGCCATTCAGAGCTCAGCTCCAGCTCTCCTGTCTCTAACCTTCCCTGTCTAGGTCATGTGTCTTCCTTAATACTTCTCTTCCTAAACTGTAGTTATTTCCATATTTTTGTTATAGAAATTTCCAAACATAAGAAAATAGAGAAAATGATATGTGAAACCCCCATTTACCCATTTTCTGTCAAAAGGCAAAATGGTTAACTTTTCACTGATTTTATTCTGTCTGTCCTGCTACTTCATTTTTGTTAATTTGAGTATTTTAAAACAAATTACATCAAATAGTGTCCTTTCTCCTCTAAAACGTCTTTACATGTTACGCATTTCTAACTGATAAGTAATGCATATAATGTCTACCATGACGTTATTATCTAATAAAATTAACAAAAGCATCAAATGTCCAGTCCGTATTTCATGGCCTCCAATTGCTTCAAAATGTATTTTTCTAGTTGGTTTGTTTGAATCAGGATTCAAACTGGGCTTACACATTGTACCCGGTTATTGAAATAACTTATTTACTTTTATTTTATGTTTCCATACTTTCTTTTTAAAATATTTTTATGTTATTAGAAAAACCAGATCATTTGTCTTGTTGACTTGATCATACACTTCCTCACAGTATTTTTTAAACCTCATTTGAAATGTTTATGCAAGAACACTTCAGAGGTGCTTCCTATTACATCTCATCATCAAGTTCATAATATCCAGTTGATCTAATTTTTGACATTATCAGGTTGAAGCATAGTCAGTTTGATTTATCCATTGTAAAGTTTCTTAATAAACTTTAGCTAATTGTTGTTATATTCAATGAAATTGCTGCCTAGAGCCATTTTGTCATCAAAGGCTGCAAAATGGTGATTTTCTAGTACTATCAATCCTTCTGTATTAACTATATTTTTTCCATAAATAAAAGCTCGGCTTTATACACAGTTTGGTTACCTTGAAAACAACTTATACTAGAAAGATGAGTTAAATACTTAATTCTTTCCCTTTATCAAATTTCCTGAATAATAAATTATTGTCCTAACAACCTGCAATGGTGAGCATTTTTAATGTTCAAATTGTCTCAACTTCGGCCACTTGGATTCAGAGTCTCTTTGTTTTATCCCTTAATTCTTTGACATGAGTCCATTAATCATTCATTATTTCCTTGTTTTTAAAAGAATATAGTGTCCAGGCTCATCTTGTATTACCTCAGACAACAAATCATTCCTTCAAAAACACCTCGTTCCTTCTAATGGAAAACGCCATGTCAAGACCATGATCTCAGTGCTATCAGTGTTCGTTGGGTTGTTAGTACTTTTATTCCCTTCCATACATATTTTAATAGCAAACAGTTCATGAGTTCACACTAGATTTTTTAGTTCTCAGATCTTTACTTGCTTGTTTGACTTTATATTTTTAACTATTTTCTATTACCTGGAAAATCTTTGTTTCTACTAATATTAGCAAATTGTGTATTGCTTTTATCATAAAGTAATCATTTCAAGAATAACAGTATTGGGGCCAGCTCAGTAGCATAGCAGTTAAGTTCGTGCACTCTGCTTTGGTGGCCCGGGGTTCACTGGTTCGGATCCCAGGAAGCAAAGAGAGGAACATTGGCAGCAGATGTTAGCTCAAGGCCAATCTTCCTCAAAAATAAAAAAGAAATAAAGAAAAAAAGAATAACAATACTAATATTACTACAAAATTAAGACTACTGAATGAAATTTAAAATTTACAAACATTGTGTCTCTTTACTGCTAAACATGTCACTGTGTAACTTACAAGAATGAGAACATTTTTGTAGAGCCATGACTTAATATCAAAAATTTTAACTAGGTCTTTATCCAGTTTTGAGCTCACACTAAAATTTCAATAGCATTCTTTTAGAGCTATTTTTCTTAATAGATGCATAAAAAAACACTCAATAAAATTCAACATTCATTCTTGGTAAAAACAAGTTAAGAATAGGAGAGAGCTTCCTCCACTTGATAAATGCCATATATATAAACAACTTATAGCTATCATTACTTAACATGAACTTAATTACTTAACTTATAATTACTTAATACTTAACATTGCCTAACATTAACTTAATGGTGAATCATTAAATAATTTTCTTCAAAAATTATCTAGTGAAAAAATCAAATGACATATGCACAAGGCTATTCCTTACAAAATTTTTGTTGTTGTTATCACAAAAGACAGAAGGAAAAAATAAAACAATTGTTTATAAAGAGGAGTCTGGTGAAGTAGACAATGGCAAACACAGTGGTGTGCTCCACAGGCATGGAAGATAAGAAAGATCTCTATACAAGATCCAATATCTAGCTACTTCTGGTCACCCTCTAGTCCTTTCAAATAATTTTAAAAAATTATCCAGGTTTTAGAATTATTTTCTTCTGGAATATTAGTTCAACTGGAAGACAGAAGGTGGAAGTTCTGATTATCTTCCAGTACGTCTTTGGGATACATTCCTGAGATTGTTGTGTCAAAGGGCAAATGCATATACAATTTTGATTGATTTGTTTTTAGTTATTACACTTATCTGTTTGATTATTTGATTAATATTTGTCTCTTCTCTAAACTGTAAGCTCCATAAGAACAAAGAGTTCAGTGTTTTTCCTTCAATACTGCCTTCTCGTACCTGACAAAAAGTTGGCACTGAGTAAATATTTGCTATGAAATTGTTATTAAAAGAGGTTTTTTTTTGTTATAGTAGAAAGCATAACAAAAATAGCTATTATATTTTTGTCTCCAGCTCATCACAAATTGGTTTCATATTAACAATAAAGGAGTCATCAGTTTATGTTTTGCATTTCAGTCTATGGTTAATTTCTATTTAAATTTTATAAAAGCTCTCTGGTAAAGGATGAGTTCATTTTCTTACAAACAGTGTTCATTTGTTGCAGCATCATTTGTTAAAAGTTTCTCCTTTCCTCGTTTAATTGCCTTGGCACTTTATAATTTCTGGAAGAAAACATAGAAGAAAATTTTAATAAACTTGGATAAGACAAATGTTTTTAAAGTAGGATAGAAAAAGAAAAAAAAATTACCACCTGAACTTAATCAGAATTGTGCTCTTCAAAAGAAATTGTTACAGAAATGAAATGCAAGCTTTGGACTGGGATAAAATACTGGCCGAAAAAATGTCGAAGTCCAAAAATGGATTTGTGGCAATAGTGCTAGAAAGTAGAGGGAAAGGATTTGAGTTGGGCCAGAAAGGAAAGTAAGAGTTAAGCTGAAAGAATAAAATATTAGAACATAAGCCAATTGTGTTGTAAAATAACCTGACATACTTTTTTCTCTATTGAAAATTTAACAATTCCAAAGATTATTCAATGTGACATTGTGAAGAAATTTTCTACAGCCCATCAATGTTTAAATGAGGTCATAATTCTACTCTGCGACTTTTGATTACAGCAGCCGTTATCATGTCATTTGGAGATATATTTGTATTTGCAATAATATTTTCAATGCCATTACATTTTTTGGAAAAAATATCCATTAAGTTAACCAATAACAAAGAAAAGAATTGGTAAAAGTTTGAATAGACACTTCATAAAAGAATACATATGAATGGAACTTCAGCACATGAAAAATTTCTCAACATCACTGATCTTTAGGGAAACGCAAATTAAAATAATGAGATATCATTACATGTACAAGTAGAATGGCTAAAACTCAAAGACTGACCATACCAAGTGTTGGAAAAGATGTAGAGCAATCAGGACCCTCATGTATCGCTGGGAAGAATGAAAATGACGTAGCCACTTTGGGAAAGAGTTTAACAGTTCTTAAAATGTTAACCTTATGCCTATCATAGAATTCAACAATTTGACTCTGAATATTCACCCAAAAGAACTGAAACACGTGTCCATACAAAGATTTGTAGAAGGATATTCATAGTACCTTTATTCATAATAGCTCAAAATAGACACAACTCAATTGTCCATAGGCAGGTGAATAGATAAACAAATTTTGGTATATCCACAGAGTAGAATAAGTACTCGGCAATAAAAAAGAATGAAGTATTGACGCATGGAAGAACATAGACGAAACTCAAATGACTATGCTGAGTAAAAGAACTCAGACTAAACGAATAGTGCATATTGTACGAGCCCATTCTTATAAACCTCTAGAAAATGCAAACCAATCTGTAGGGACAGTGTGGATCAGTGCTTACTTAGGTATGGGGAAGGGAGGGTTAATTGGAAAGGATTATGAAGGTGCAAGAGGAAACTTTTGGTGGTGATGAAAACGTTCATTATCTTAATTGTGATGGTTTCACAAGTGTATACACGTGTCAAAACTCATCAAATTGCCCACTTAAATATGAGACATTTATTGTATTTCTATTATACTTGAATAAAGCTGTAAAAAGACGAAGTCATAAAAAAGAAGGTCACAACCTAGCACCAGCCTATCTTACACCCCCTCCCCCCAACAATTGTTTGAACTCCTGTCTGGGAACTGTTCCAGATAGCTGGCTCTTTGGAAGTGCCTGGTGCCACGGTGAAAAAAATAACAATATTAACGGCAATTTTGCCAAATTCATGTAAGTTATTACTTTTTCTATACAGAGTCAAATTCTAAGGAAAATCAGTAAATTTCATTTTTGTGTGTATTTTTTAAAACTATTCTTATTTTTAACAAAATTACCTAAACCGTAGGATTTTGTGGCAAGATGTCAGTTCCATCTTTACAGTCCACTTTCTCTACTCATAGGTGAGTCTCCTCAAAAAACTGTTAAACTGATCATAGGTTTCTCCAGACACTGCTATTATTAATAAATTAATATGAGCAGCACCTAACGAGGAGCAGTGGGAGGGTTAATGTGAAGGAATCTGCTCTTTTTATTTTTTTTTTTTTGAGGAAGATTAGCCCTGAGCTAACATCTACTGCCAAATCCTCCTCTTTTTGCTGAAGAAGACTGGCCCTGAGCTGGCATCCATGTCCATCTTCATCTACTTTATATGTGGGACGCCTACCACAGCATGGTTTGCCAAGCAAAGCCACATCCACACCCAGGATCTGAACGAGCGAACTCCAGGCCACTGAAGTGGAACATGCGAACTTAACCACTGTGCCACCAGGCCAGCCCCAGGAATCTTCTCTTATATGTCTTTTAGGATGCATATTTTTAAGAAAAGATTTCAGTCTTCTGAAATGTTAATCTAACATCATCCCCTCCTACTCACCAGAATCAAAGTTATTAATAAAATATTCAAGAATAAGGAAATAGGTGCTGTAATTGAAATTCACTGTTATATCTGAACAGAAGAAAGGGTGGCAAATGGCAGTATGGCTCTGCAGAAGAAAAATGAGCAGGAGGTGTGAAAAGTGTGGATGGTCTAACCAGGCAGAAACAGAAAGAAAATAAACACAAACAAATCGTGTACAAAGTAGTGGAAGAGATTTTAAACGTTTGAATTTAAAATGCAAACTATGATTTATTTTACTAGATTAACCAGAATGTAAGCAAAAGGAAAGAGAACTGGAGTAAATTTGGTCCAGTAAATGAAATTAGAAATGTTACTGAGACTTTGTGGGGAGGAGAGCTAATGAGAGTAGTATATTTCAGGTGTGCTATTTTCCAGGCGTCCTACGCACTTTAGTCTCTTTATAAATCTCAACAATCCAGCCAAAGACAATGACTATTTTACAGATAACGAATTGATACTTAGAGAACTTAAATAAATTACCCAAATTCAAGGAATTGTTCTATATCAGAATCAAGACTCAAACTAAGTATTTTATTGTGTAACTATATCACACTTACTTATTTATAAATTCTATGGTTGATGGACATTTGAGTTATTTCCACTTTTTTGTTATTATGACTTGTGTCGCTATGAACACAAGGAACATATGTACTTTGTCCTTTGGGTATACACCATAGAAGTGGAATTGATCGTAATAAGGTAAGTGAATGCCACTTTAGCAGACATTGGCCAACTGTGGTCCAAGGCGGTTGTAGTATTTACATCCTGTCTGTCAAGGCATCAGGGTTCCAGTTGCTCCACATCCTAAACAATTTTTGGTATTTTCTGTCCTTTTCAATCTCATGTGTTTTTTGCTTTCATTATCCTAGTGACTAATAAGGCCAATGCTTTTTGGTCATTTCATATTTTCTTTTATAAAGTGTCTAAGTATTTTGCACATTTTTTCTACTGGTTTGGCTACCATTTTCCCATTGAGTGATGAGTCTATGTATTCAGGATGCAAATTCTTTGTTGAAGATATGTATTGCAGATACCTTCTCACAGTTTATTCTGTCTTACAATTTTACTCCCCTAAGGGTGCTTTTTGATGAACACTCATTCTTAATTTTAATGTAGTTTAAGTTATCCATTTTTTTTCTTTTGTGTTAAGGATATTTGTGTCCTGTTTAAGAAAATTTTGCCTATCCTGCACTCACATGAATATACTATCATTTTAGAAGAACACTTTAAGAGCTTTAATCCTTTCCTTTCCACAATTTGATATACGATCGCTCTGGAATTCTGGAATTACTTGGTGTATGGTGTGAGGTAGGACTTAAGATTCCTTTCCTTCATATGGCTGTACTAGTCTTCCAGAAAAGCTTATTGAAAAGCCATGACTTTCATACTTCACTCTAGTTTCATCTTTGTCAAAATTCAAGATTATGAGCTGTTTCTGGTTTTCCTCTTATATTGTATTGGTCTATTTATCTATCTTTGCATCAACAAAACACCATTTTAGTTATTGCCTTGATATCTGATACCAGATATCATGTTTTATGTCAACATATCAGCTTTGTTTCCCTTCAAGTTTACCTGATATATTATCAGTGCTTTGCATTTCATATGAATGTATGAATCAGTAGAAGAAAACTCTCATGATTGCTAACCCTATATAAGCTTTGGGCATTGTTCTTCTTACGGTTTTTCAGCAATTTTTCTTTTTTTCTTTGCCTTAGATGTTGTCCTTATCTAGCTCTGTGGAGCTTCACCCAACACATTCGCAGACTGCTTTCAGCCAAGGACTCAATTAGTCCATTATACAGATTTCTAGATATCTTCCTCTGTACAATGCCTTCCTTTCTGAAATTTGCACCATGAATTCTAGACTCCTCAGTCTCTTCAAACTCTAATTTCTGTCTCCTCACATCTATAAGATTGCCAGGTCCTGTTTGGGGTCCCTCTGCCTCTGCTGCATTTTGTAAATTGCTTCTTAGCAGAAAGCCTGAGTAATGGAAGGGTTTACCTCATTTCCCTCCTCTCAAGGATCACGGTCAAAGTTGACTGTTTTTAATGCCTGAAAATAGTCATTTCTATATTTTTCCCATTTTCTAGATGTTAATGATGAGAGGTTAATGCTTGATCATCTTACTGTCTCTGGGCAAAAATAGAACTTTCAATCTATATATTTTGAGCATTCACAACATACATACATTTATTATCTGTTGTCTAATTGATTTATCTTAAAACTGCTCTTTCATGTTTTTAGAAGTGCACTAACAGCTGATAGATAATCATTCACTTTTGTAGCTTTAGCAAATTTGTTCCAGGACATAGTGGGTTGAACATGTAAATGGCAGAAGCGCATCGTTTACGTATTTCAAGCACTGATACAGTCGCTCTTGGTGACTGTATACCTTACAACAACTTATGCATCAATTCTTAGTTGCTGAGTAGGTAAAATAGAATTTTCCTTACTCTAAAAAAAGTTTCCAAATAAATCTGTATCTTTCAATGCACCTTAGCAAATTGGGTACATTAAGTTGTAACTAGGAAGCCTAGAAAGTAGTTATGTTAGAAATAAAACCCACATATCTAACGGAAATGCAACACATTTCTACAATGTATACATTCCATCTAAATAATCAGTTCATCTAAATTGGAATCTCACTAGAATATTGAAATTAGTTCTGTGCTTTCCTTGTATGTATTCAGTGAAGTTTTGTATTTGTAACAAATTAAAAACTCAAGTAATCCTTGAGATATTGGCTCATTGTCACTCCAATGGATTAGCCTTTTTCCATATGGCCATAAATTCAGGTTTCAGTATTAAAGAAAAGAATTTGATTTATTTAATTGTTACTGCTTTCTCAATAAATGTAATCATAATCTATAGAGAGATTCGTAACTTTGAATACATTATGACTGTTTCTATCAAAGATTTTCTTTATGATAGAAATCTTTTTAATAGTGTCAGCTGTAGTTAATTTCACATGTGAATACTGATGTAAAAGGTACTGTTTTAAGATATAGATATGTGGTAAAAACTGCATATGTTGAAACAAACCAAGAGAGCTATATGTCGATATTTTCTTCCAAGTAGCATGAACATTTAACCAAATTGCAACTTGGTTTAGGAAAAATCTACACTTTTAAATAATATTGCTAAAGAGCTTAGCTAAATAATTATAGCTCTTCAACTAGTCCTCTATATATTGTGCTTATATGTGGCAAGAGCATTGTGCTATTTTGAAGAGATCACAAAATGGGGCATATTCATATTAACTTTCCTTTTTATCTAGAATAAAGATGAAGAGTTCTTCCGGATCACTGAGCCTTTGCTATTTTACTCTGACTTCATTCTCCAATCAGCAGTATGTCTAAATACAATATTAAAGAAATTATAATAAGCATTTAATTAGACCACTATGAAAGTATAAAAGTAGTGAAGTAATGTGAACAGACATGTTTTTAGCATCTTTTAGATTTTTATGATCATTTGGGAAATTTTACTTGTCATTATTAAATAATTAATTGTAGAGAAAAGGACCATCCAGAGACTGTTAAACAAAAAGGAGAGATTTGACTAAATAATGGAACTCACATGAAGACACTATTCATGTATGCCATATTTTCATAATTCATATTCTATATATATCCAAATTATATGTTGCAATAGAAAACTAAATCTGATTCTGAATAAGTATGCTTACACACACATGCATACATACATACATGCAATTTGATAGAAGTCAGTAGCACATGGAGGTATCTTGTGCAACATAGGCATTTAACATAGAGGCTTACAGCTCAGAAAGTGTACTGTGCAAACATTAATACAGCCTGCCATTTGCCAAGGGAAATACTTTCGTGAGGCTCATTAATTTAATTGGTCCCTGTCATCTAGTTAAAAAGGAGAAAAGAGGAGCGTTTTCTGACTATACCAAAGATGGTTAAAAGTTCTATTAGGTTGTGCAGCACTTGAGAAATTTTCAAGTCAGGAAGGAAACTGAATTGAGGAAATTGAATTCAGCACTTTGTACAACCTGCCTCCCCCACTCCATCTCTCATGTGGTGAGTCACAAAATTTCGAACTAGAACAGAGCTGGAACTCTTAAATATTAGAGCTTGCACTAATTAATCTCTTCCTTTTAATTGCATATAAATGTATTTTATGTCTCAAGGCATAACCGCAGTTCGTATCAATTCCACTGTGATGTTCCCCTAACACGCCTCCACACTCCTAGCCTAAGAATCCATGTGAACATCTCTCTCTGCCTTCCACTGCTGATCTTTTGCAAATTCAAAGGTTTCATTCTCTACTCACTATCTGTCCTCAATTGTACATTGTGTCCCTCCCCACCTTAACATGGAAGAGACAAGGAAGACCTCATTAACTAGTAGCTCTTTCCTTTGCTTCTGGCCCCCACTTCTTAATGACACATACATATTGGAAACAGATGTTTGGGTGCTTCTGGGAAGTCCCTCTTGGAGCTGGCCCCTGTGGAGTAAGAGCGATAGCAGGTGTTCTGGGCAGTATTTGTCACCCCATTTGTAGGACGTGAAAATATTTCCAATAAAATCTGGCACTCCTTTTACCTCAGGCTGTCTCTCCTTGAGGCCTAGCATCCTGCTAAGGATTCACATCCGCTTTCCGTGCCCTAAGTGTTCTTTGCAGGCCCATTCCATTCTGTTTATGGATCATGATCCTTCTTGTTTCTTATCAACATGACAATCACTACCTCCTAAAATAGGAGTCAGAAAACTACAGCCATGGTCTAAATCCTGAGGCCATCTATGTTTGTACAGCCCAAAAGTTAGAATGGTTTTTATATTTTTAAATAGTTGAAAAAAAAGTCAAAAGAAGAATAATTCATTACACCTAAAAATGATGCAACATTCAAAATTCAATGTCCATAAATAAAGTTTCATTGAAACATAGCCATTCTCATTTATTGATGTATTGTTTGTGGCTCCTTTCACGTTGTAATGGCAGAGTTAGATAGTTATGACAGAGAGCATTTGGTTCTAAAATCATTTCTTCTAGGTCCTTTCAGAAAGCTTTCCAAACCCTGCCCTCGAGTACTATTAGAACACAAGAATGAAGGTTTTAGAGCATGTTACTTCAGGCAAGTCCGTTAGGATGTTCTGGGTTTGGTGTGAAGAACTGAGAGTTCCCCACAGACCGATTGAGATTAAAATGAGTGAAATAATGAGCCTGCACAAAAAGCTAGGCTTCTATGTTCTCCTAATAAAAGTACCTCAACAATACTGTATTTGCCCACACCTGCTTCTCTCCCTTTCAGCTCAACACGTGGGTGGGCATGTTTCAGCAGCCAAAACTTTGATTTAGTGCCTAAATCTGTGTGTCTTACTGTGATAGTTTGTTAAACTTTCAGAGCTCTGGTTTCTCCATCCAGAAAATGAACTATTTGAAATAAATAGTGTTTTTGGTTTTTTTCTTGTTCCCAAACTCCAATTTTGTGGTTGTACTGGTTGTACAAAGAACATCAATCCTCAAAATTTAAAGTTTTGAATCAGTTGTTGAATTCCAGTGGTAAACATTTGAAAAAAGATGGTTTTGTCTCAGTGAAGCATCTCATACTGTGAGAATTTTGTTTTGTCTCTAAAATGTCTCTTCCATCCCAAACCACCTGGCACAGTTCAACATGTACCATTAGTCCCTGAGAGAACCCATCATCCTAAAACCCAGCACATCTTAGACAAGATCCTCACCAGCCTGCTCTTTGAGTACTTTGTATATGTCTCAATAGTGTTGCCTGCGATGGAGGGTAAGGATGCCACTGGACTTGTCCACATACGCAATCTCTCTCTAATTCTATTAAGCCAAAGTTTGTATTCTATTTTCTAAATTAGTTAAGACCTGTAGCAAAATTAGAAATATTTTTTTCTTTTTGGTTAATTGCCCTCATTAAGGGAACATTGGCGGCTCCCCTGTGTCACTAGGGCAGTTTCTTTTGCATTGCAAATGCTTTCTCCCCTGAGTGAAAATGCATGCTGTTCCATGGAGACACTCAAGCTGTACCCTATTCCAGGCTACCCGTGGGTTTTTTTTAAATGTGGTAAACAACTGCTATATTTTAAAGGACAGCCGTTGAGTCTTCCTTTCACAGGTTATCTGCAAGTTGTTCTTTTGCTTTCTTAAAGGGGCCTTATTGGAAATTCACCTCATGGACAGTAATCAGGGTCTTTTGGCTTGGCAAACGGTTTCTACACTGAAAATTACACTTTCTTAGATACTGGCTGTGCCCTATTTTTTCTTGTTTGCACTCAAAAGTTGGCTGAATCATTCAACTTTCCTTCTGCTCTTTAGCTATAGACTTACAAGCCAGTCTTGAATTATTCAAATGGATTTTCTTTTTTGTTACAAAACTCACCCGCGGTAGGAGAGTTTGATCCAATATCAAAGACAAACTGCTGCCCCTTTAAGGATGCACTCTTTGGGCTCCTTGCAGTAACTCTTCTCCACAGGTGTGCTGCACCTGCACCTTAATTGTTCCAAATACTTGGGTGACTGGTCTATTTTGAAAGTTCTCTCTAGGAAAAGCAACTGCACCACCAGCCTGGATAATCTCTCCCATGATTATACACTCCTTACAACCAGGGAAAGTTTAGCCTTTTCTGTCCACTTAGTAAAAGGCAACAGTTTTTCTTTTCTTACTCTATCCAAATTTGCATCTGGAAAACTGGGCAACATCATGATTTTCATAACATGACTTGAGCAGCTCCCAATAGAAATTCTTTACTCAGTTAAATATTAAATGTAAGACAAATGCTAATTATTCCTATGCTTTTCTGTTAAGCATTGTTTGAGAAATGGTTAGGCTTGACAGCCGTTATAAAGAAATGTAAGAGCATGATCATCCTTTATCTCTCTCTGCTAACAATTAAGACAGAATCACTTTAAATGGTCAGACATCTGTTTGGTGCTATTCTTACTTTCATTCTCTGGGAATTTCCTCAGAATATCTCAGTCACATCCCTAAGAAAAGTTTGCTTTGTCATAGATGGAGTTTCCCTGTTAAAAAAACTCAGGTGGAATTGATGAAGAATTATTGCTTTCCCATCTGCTGTATAAATTTAGGATTTTAAAGATTTGATATGGAGAATTCAGAGTTCCATATGGGCCACTTAGAAGTAAAATGATGTGATAAGGAGCCCGGACAAAGAGCCAGGGTTCAAATCTCTCCTAATAAAAGTACTTCAACTGAAATCTACTTGCCCACCCTCACTGCTCTCTCCTCAAATTCATTGTGTGGGTGGTTATGGACACAGAGTGGAATTCGTGCGAAAATAGTGGGGGAAATTGAAACTATTCATGAAATATCATCATCCAATCAGACTGGGACCAGGTATACTATGTAGTCAATAAAATTGCTTACAGTTTTATTCAAGAAAGCTCTATAATTGTCCCAGGTTACTACCTTGAGAGAGCTTTCAGGGCATGCCACAAGGAGGGGAAATCAGACAGAGCCCAGGGGCTTCCCTACATAACGGAGATAGAGCTGAGAGTCCAGGGAGATCAAGAAGGCAAGAGTTTTCAGGACAGAGTAGTGGAAAGAAAAGTGCTATATAGGGAGAAAACTCTGAAGATCTTTAGAGGATCCCCCTTGAATATTCAACAAATTACTAACCCGCACAAGTGTATGAGAAAAGTGCTCAAGGCCTGAGAAAAAAAAAATCCAAAAAGATTAGAGGGAATAGTATCCAGCACTCACACAGGGCTGGAAATACTGTCTGTCCCACCAGTAGTGGAAATCCATCATTTATGCGGCTTGAGTAGAGAACTAAGGTCTTGTGTTAGTAGAGGGAATCGTTAGCCCTAGACTAAATTTTGCTCTGATTTTACGAAAGCAATCTTAAAAGGAAGATCCAAAAGTAGTAAACAGTTCTTAGAATTATATTTCACGTGCTCAAAAAGTTGGGGAGAGAGGCAGTAGATATAAAAAAAGATCAAAATTGAAGTTCTAGAAATAAAAAGTACAACATGTGAGATGAAAAATACACTGGATAGGAGTAACAGCAGATTAGGCAATGTGGAAGAAAGAAGTATTACATTTGAGACATAAGAATAGAAATTATCCAAAGTGAAACACAGAGAGGAAAGCCAATTTTTAAAAATTTATAGAGCATCAGTGAGCTGTGAGACAACTTTGAACAGAGCAGATAGGTGTAATTTGTAACTCTCCAAAAGAGAAGATGGAGGCAGAAAAAATATTTGAAAAATTAACAGCGAAAAGTATTTCCAAATTTGATTAAAGTATAAACCCACAGATCCAAGAAATTAAACAAAATCCAAGCACAAAAAATATGAACATTAAACTAAGGCACATAATCAAAATACTCAAAAAAATGCTCATCATAAAAGCAGTCAGAGAAAAATGACGTCTCATACAGAAGAACACAATGGAACAAAATAAGAATGACAGTAGATTTCCTGCCAGAAACAATGCGAGCAAGAAGACAGTGGAGTGACATCTCCAAAGAACTGAAAGAAAAACTGTCAATCTAGAATTCATTTTCCATGAAAATATCTTCCAAAAATCAAAGTAAAAAATGTTTTTCAGACATACAAAAGGTGAAATAATTCATCAACAGCAGAACCATGCTACAAGAAGTGTTAAAAACAGTTCCTCAGGCAGAATTAAAATACCAGATAGAAATATAGATCTGCACAAAGTAATCAGCAATACCTGAAACAGCAACTACATGGATAACTATATAATTTTTTTTATCATTTAGTAAATCATTTTAAAATACAATTGACAGTTTCAATGAAAATAACAAACTATAGACAGGCTTACAACATACCTATAAGTAAAATATATGAGCAAAATAGTATAAAGGCTGGAGAGGGAAAAATAAAATATAGTGTCATAAGATTCTCATATGCAATGAAGTACAACACCACTCAAAGTAGAATATGATGAGTTAATACTATGGCTGCGTCAAAGCAACCAGTAAATTAAGAAACAAATAGTTACAGTTAATAAGCCAACAAAGGAAACAAAGTAGAATCATATAAACAGCCACTTAGTAAAAAAGAAGACATAAAAAGACCAAAATGAAATTAAAAACAAATGTGACAAACAGAAAACAAGTAGCGTAATAACAGATATTAACCCCACCATATTGATTATCACATTAAATGCAAACGTCTAAACACCTTATTAAAGGCCGAGATTATAAAATTGGATAAAAAGTCAATTTTCTGCCTACAGGAAATGTTATTTAACAATAAGCCTACAAATAATGTAAAAGTAAAATAGGGAAAAATATATATCATGCCAATGCTATCATTCATCAAAAGAAAACTTGAGAGGTGACATTAGCATCAGAAAAAGTGGATTTAAGAACAAAATGTTACCAATAATTAAAAGAAAGTCATCTCATAATGAGAAAGGAGTCCATTCATTAAAAGGATATATCAGTCTTAAAAACTTTTGCATTTAATAGCAGAGCTTTCAAATATATGAAGGAAAACATGATAAAACTGCAAGAAAAACGTTCAAATTGACAATTATATTCAGAAGCTCTGCTGCACCTCTCAATAATTGATAGAACAAGCAGACATAAAATCAGAAAGACTACAGAAGAACTGAACAATGCTATCATCCTAATCAACATTTATACAAGTCCACCCAAAACTCCAGTAGAATAAGATTTTTTTCAACTGTCTATTTACCAAGGTAGATGCTGTTCTGAGCCATAAGACAAGTCTCAATGAATCTAAAAGGATTTAAGTGATACAGACCATAATAGACCATAACAGAATTAAATTAGAAATAAATAACAGAAAGATATCTGGAAAAGTCATCAAATATTTACAAACTAAGAGCACACTTCTAAATGACCCATGATCAAAGAAGAAATTAAAAAAAGGTAATTAGAAAGTATTTTGAATTGAATGAAAATAAAAACATAGAATATAAAATTCATGACACTCTATTTAAACAGGGCTTATGCTAAAATTTATAGGACTAAGTGCTCATATTAGGAAAAAAAGGAAAGTGTCAATCAATAACCTTAGCTTCTATTTTCACAAACTAGGAAAAAAGAGCAAATTTAAATACCATACAAAGAGAGGAAAGGAAATAATAAAGATAAAAACAACAATAAATAAAATACGAAGTAGAAAAACAATAGAGAAAATCAACGAAACCTGAAGATGGTTCTTTGAGGAAATCAATAAAATCAATAAATTTCTAGCCAGAGTCATGGGGCGGGGGGAGGGAAAGAGAGAAAACACAAGTTGTCATATCAGGAAAGAGAGAGGTCATATCAACATGTTCAAAAAATATCAAAAAAATAATAAAATATTGTGAACACCTTAATGTAAATAAATTTGAAAATTTGGATGAAATCGACAGATTCCTTGCAATACTTGCACTATCCAATCTCACTCAAGAAGAAGTGGATTATTTAAATAGTTGTACATCTATTAAAGAAATTTGTAGTTAAAATCTTTATCACAAGAAAAACTACAGGCACAGATAGCTTCCTTGGTAAATTCTATCAAATATTTAATGAAGAAATAGTACTAATTCTGCATAAATTATTCCAAAAATTTGATGAGGATGGAATATTTCAAACTCATTCTATTCTATCAATATTACCCTAATATGAAAAACAAATCAAAAATACTACAAGAAAACAAGGTACAGAAAAATGAACACAGGTGCAAATATTTACACAAAATTTTAGCAAATTGATTCAGACAATATTTAGAAAGCTTCACATATCATGACCAAGTGGGATTTACCCCAGAATGCAAGATTGATTTAACATTCCAAAATCAACCAATTTAATTCATTTTGTGTATTTGTTTTCCAAGCTGTGTATTAAATTTAATAAGATTAGCATTTAAAACAATACCCACTTATTAGTGCATATTCTGTAGGTCAGAAGTCCAGCATGTTGTGGCTATGTTCTATGTTTAGGATATCACAAGGCAGAAATAAAGGTGTTGGGTGGTCTGAGTTCTTATCTAGAGGTTCTGAAGGGGAAATCTGATCCCACTTTTATTCTTATCGGCAGAATTCAGTTCCTTGTGATGTAGGTCTGAGATCCCTTTTTCTTTCTGACTTGTCAGCTAGGGACTTAAATCAGGTTCTAGAGATGGCTCATATTCCTTAATATATCTCCCTCCATATTCCAGCCAGCAGCAACGTGTCAAATCCTTTCAGGCTTCAAATCTCTGATTTCTTTTTCGGCAATCAGTTAAAAGATACTCTGATTTTACAATGATTCCAAAAGATGTATGTACCCTTATGTTCATTGCAGCATTGTTCACAACAGCCAAGACGAGGAAGAAAACAAATGCCCATCAATGGATGAATACTACTCAGCCATAAAAAAGACAAAATTGTGCCGTTTGTGGCAACATAGATGGAACTTGAGGGTATTATGTTAAGTGAAATGTCAGAGAAAGACAAATACCATATAATTTCACTCAGATGTGGAAGATAAACAAACACATAGATAAGGAGAATAGGTTAGTGGTTACCAGAGGAGAAGGGGTGGAGGGAGGGAAAAGGGGTAAAGGGGCAAGTACTTATGGTGATGGCTAAAAACTGGACTGCTGGTGGTGAACAGGATGCAGTCTATACAGAAACTGAAATATGGTGATGTACACTTGCCTGAAATTTATGCAGTGTTGTAAGCCAGTATGATCTCAATAAAATAATATCAAAAAAACATAAAAAGATACTCTGATTTTAATGGTGTTATTTCCTAAAGTTAAGTGTGCCATGAAAAATAATATAATCATGGGAATAAAATCTATCATATTCATGGTCCTCAGGATTATGCAGAGTATGTACACTGGGGCAGGGGGTGGTAGGAAGTGTTGGGAAACATATTAGAATCCTTTATATCTCATCATATTAAACTAAAAAAGCAAGAATCATACGATTACCACAATAGATGCAGAAAAGGCATTTTATAAAATCAAACATCCAATTCTAATAAAAATTCTCATGGAATTAGAAGCACAAAAGGACTTAACCTAATAAAAGGGATCTATAATGTTATATTTAATAGTAAAATAGTAAGAAGGTCAAAGGGGCCAAATTTCCAGCTATGAAATAAATAAGTCATGTGGATGTAACATACAATAGAGTGACTATAATTAATAATACTTTATTGCATATTTGAAAGTTGCTAAGAGAGTAAATATTAAAAGTCCTCATCATAAGAAAAAACATTGTAACTGTGTATGGGGACAGATGTTAAGTAGACTTGTGGTGGTGATGATTTTGCAATATATACAAACGTTGAACCACTATGTTGCACACTTGAAAACTAATTTAATATTATATGTCAACTATACATCAATAAAAAAAGAGTTAATGCTTTCTCCCTGTTATGGATTGAATTGTGTCCCCTCAAAATTCATGTGTTGAAGCCCGAACCCCCAGTATCTCTGAATGTGCATGTATTTGCAGACAGGTTCTTTAAAAGGTAGTTAAGTTAAAATGAGGCTGTTAGGATGGATCCTAGTCTAATCTGACTGGCATCCTGGAAGAGGGTACCAGGATACAGGCGAGACACCAGGGATGACAGCATACAGAGACAAGACCAGATGAGGACACAGCGAGGAGACAGCTGTCTGCAAGCCAAGGAGAGAAGCCTCAGGAGAAACCAAATCTGTCAACACCTTGATCTTGGACTTCTAGCCACCAGAACGGTGAGAAGTAAATTTCTGTTGTTTCAGGGACCCAATCTGTGGTATTTTGTTCTGGCAGCCTTAGCAAACTAAGACACCTGTGAATATAGGAACCAGAAAGAGATGTTTGCTTTTAGGACTTCTAGTAAACCTTGTGCTAGAAGTTCTACCCAATGCAATCAGGCAAGAAAAATAAATAAAAAGCCATCCATATTGAAAAGGAAGAGGTAAATTGTCTTTATAGATGGATAGGATGATCATCTATAGAATAATGGAGGGCAACTACCAAAAAACCAGTAGAACTAAAAAATGCATTTAGCAAAGTTGCAGGAAACAAGATCAATGTATGAAAACCAATTCTATTTTTGTATAATAGCAACAAAAATTAAAAATTTAAATTTAGAAAAGCTTTTACAATAGCATAAAAAATACAAACCACTTAGGGATAAATCTAATGAAAGTTTTAAAGGAACTATACATTAAAAATTATAAAACATTGTTGGGAAAAATTAAAGAACACACATACACAAATATATATATTCCATATGTCAGAAGACTCAATATTGTTAACATGTCATTTTTATCCTATTTGAGCTATAAATTCCGTGCAATTCAAATCAAATACTAGCAGGCTTTTTTTGGGCAGAAATTTATAAGCAGATTCTTAAATTTATATAGAAATGTAAAGAAACTAGAACAGTAAAAAAAACTTTGAAAAAAACTACCAACCAAACAAGGATAAACGTGAAGGATACACGTATCTGATTTCAAGAATTATTATTAGCTACACTAATCAAGACAGTGTGTTAGTGGCATAATGATTGACAAGGAGATCAATGTTTGTCATTTCTCGTTATTACTTTTCCAGCTTCAAGTAACAATCTTCCTGCCCTTCCTCCCTCTGCCTCCTGCCCTGTTGCAAGGCCAATGTCACATGTTTTAGAATTTCATTATGACAATATCCCATTTCTGGCAGCAATTTTTGTTTCAAGTATTTATTGGTATGAAACAAACTATCTCAAAACGGCCACTGAAAACATTATTTCATAATTTCTGATTATTTTTATTTTATTAGACTCTGCTAGGTGAATCATCAGATGTAGTATTTTGTTGAGATCACTCAGGGGTCTGGGAATGTGGCTTTGGCTGGAACATTAAAGATAGCCTCCTGCAGGTGTCTTGGTTGTTGTTCAGATGATTGGCTAAGGCACATTGATTCTCCTCCATGTTGCCTTTATCGTTCCCCATGGTCTCTCATTTTTCAGTAGTGTAGCCTGAGCTTCTTATCATGGTGGCTGGCTTCCAAGAAAGTAAATGTAAAGCTTCCAGGACTCTTATGGGCTAAGACTGAAACTAGGAGTGAAGCAGGATAGGGAAGAGGGAAAGAGCCAAGTAAGAATGTGCTGTCAGGTCAAGTCTAACCTCAGCTTGATTTAGAGGTGGGCTTATGAGTATAACCTCACTGTAGAGATGTTCCCTCTTGAGTCAAAGATAGGGTCCCAACTGTCCCAGATTTCTGAGTATCAGCACTGAAATTTCCATGTCCCAGGAAATTCCCCCATCCCAGGCAAACTGGGAGAGTTTGTACCCTTAGCAAGCTTTTATACTTCTGTATCAGTTACTCAATGGCTACAGGTAAATACCCTACAGGAGATAGGGCATATAACCTCCTAGGAGAGGTAGCTTCTGTTAGCTGGGGGCAATTCTCAGGACAGGGGGTTGTAGCTGTGAATGTTAGTGGCCAACCATCATAGTAGCTGGAGGATGTCTGCCCTGACCCCACATTAGATAGGCTTCAAAATAGCAACTACAAAATTAGTGGTCCTGTTAATTTTCCTAGCAAACGATCTCTTAAGGATTCACTACTTTCCATCTCTATATCCACCATCCTAGTTTAAATTCCCATGATTTTCACTGGAAATACTGCTATCACACTTTTATAGACACCCTAAGGAAGATGGGGCTGATGGCACCGTGGAAACCCAAAGCTATGTGCTTTTGGGCAAATAATAACCTCTATGTCCATGTCTCAACTTTCTCACCCAAGAAATGAAGAAAATAATGATGCTAAAATTGTTTTTTTCCCACACATATTTAAAAATACTCTATGCCCATCATTTCAGATATGTAGTCCATCCTCATGGATTTTATAGTATAGCCACTTTTTATCTGTGAAGATAAAATAGTTTAATGTGAAAGAAAAACGGTACCTACAAGAAAAGATGAAATTAGAATGTAGGCTCATGAGGTCAGTCATTCCTCTTATTGAGGATTCTTTTTTCCTACAGCCTGTAACCACTCTAGACAAAAGTAGGTAATCAATGAAGATTGTTAACAGCTGACTGACTGACTGAGTCAAATGATGTATTTAGCATCTTCAAGGATATAAAAGACAACCACATAGATACCTTCATGAACTTTCCTGCTCTTCCTCCCTGGGCATTGAGGTACCAACTTAGTTCAGGCTGGCTAGAGACTGGTAGCTTCCAGAGGTTTCCATCCTATTCACAGAAGTAGTAAGGGCTTCAGAGAAAAAACATATTGGCCTGTGTCATTTTCCCCCGCCCATGGCGTTGATACCCAGTGTGTGTCTTTGAATCTAAGTGTGAGTTTCCTGGTGTCAAGCTATCTTGACCTAAAGATGGTGAGATCTGGAACAAGATTGTTCATCACCAAACAAGAAATTTCTGAACAATTTGAAAGATATCTCATAAGATAGTGCAGAATAACGAAATAACATCTTGGCTCCTATCATCATCTGTCTCCGTTCAAATCCCTCATTTGCTGTTTTTTTAGCCATGTGTTGTGACATCTGTGTTGCCTAATATCATTCTACCTTCATTTCTTTATCTACAATGTGGAGATAATAAAGTGCATACCCCATATAGGTTTTGTGAGTTTTAAACGTGTTTATCTACACAAAATGTTAAGGATAATGCCTGTCATATAATAAGTCATATCATGTAAGATTGTAGGGCCTGGGCCTTGCTTGCTCAGCGGAAACTCCCAGGCCCATTGTAACCATGTGTCTTTCTGGCTCCCTTCTGGGCAGGCAGACCAGCTACTGGGATTTGGCCAGCCTGGATCCTCCCTTATCCCTCAAGAAGAACATGCATCTTAAAGGGAAACAAGCCCTCCATGTGAGCTGCTGTTCCTGGGAATGCTCGTGGTACCAAGGACAGCCCTTTGGTAAGCATGCAGCCTTTGTTCCTCTGCCTACTTAAGCAAGCTTCTCTTAGGGGGCGGTTGTGGGCGTATGCATACTTCCTTCCAGCCGGCCGCCACTGGACACTCTCCCTGTAAGTAAGGCCCAATAAACCTCTAAGTCTCGTTTACAGTCTCCGGGTCATTTCTTCAGTCTCTTGGCATGATACCCCGCCATCCTAGCCCAGCTGGGCTTGTGGTGGAACAAAGATATGATATTGTCATATCATATAAATATTGATCAATATTAGCTGTTATAAAGGCCATGATCAGAACTCAGATGCTGTTAAAACATTAGGCAATCTGCAATGGAGAAGATGCCTACAGATGTGGAAGCCTTCGGATGATGCTGATTACTTAGTCCCCACCTGCCCTGAGGATATAACAAGAGGAAAGGAGACTATCTTGCAGCTGAGGGTCTTACATTTTAATAAAAGAAGATCCCAAGAGTGAGGAAAGCTAAACAGTTAGGGAACTTATAAGGACTTCCTTCCCAGGAAAGACATCGATTTCTGAAAAGAGCATTAACTGTCAAATAAGAAAATTTTAAAAATAACTCAGCCAACACAGAAGAATTTAAAACGAGAAAAGGGAAATGTCTTCCTAAATCATATCAACCAGAAAATGAACATTGTCAATATTTAGCAAACTTTATTCCAGATATACCTCTTACATGCAGTTGAAACGTTCAATAGATGAAGTAATTTTATAAAAATTGCATAATAAGGGCCAGCTTCATGGTGTAGTAGTTAAGTTCGTGTGCTCCACTTTGGTGGCCAACAGTTCGCAGGTCTGGATCCCTGTCACGGACCTACAAACTGCTCATCATGTGTAGCATGTAGCAGCATGGCAGCATGTAGGATGTGGCAGCATCCCATATACAAAGTAGAGGAAGACTGGCACAGATGTTAGCTTGGGGACCATCTTCCTTAAGCAAAAAGAGGAAGATTGGCAACAGATGTTAGCTCAGGGCCAATCTTCCTCACCAAAAAAAACAAAAGCAACAAAAAACCCCCACAATAATACATACGATTCTTAATATGATTCTTAAAAGAGAGTTATTAAATGTAATTCCACTTGAATTTTAAAGAAGAAAATAAACTGAATTCTTTTAGTTTTATTTTTAAATGCATTCAATTGTCTGTCTCAGTCACCTTTGCTGCATTTTTTGTTTGTTTTGTTTTGGGTAGTGGTGTTCTTAATTTGTATTTCATTTTCTCTTTGGCTGAATGTCAGATTCAAATTCTCTTTTTCTCTAAAATTGCTCACAGGTGTTGCATTCCCTGAGTTCCTGAATGTTGCCTTTTGTTTAAAGGATAGTTTGCCTGGTATAAATTTCTCAAATCACTTTTTTATGAGACTTTTATTTTGTATGGTTATTCGTATAATTCTTTATTAACAGAGTTCAGAACTTCCCTAGACTGTCTTGGTGATAATTTTTCTGCATCATTCTCTCCTCTTGGACTGACTGTTTCTCTTCCACCTACAATTTGTCTCTTTTTTGTATGTGGAAAATTTCCTACCATTACATTTATACTACTTCTATGTACCATTTGTGAACTTCTGGTCTTAACATCCAATCACCTTATTGGAAATCATCCTATATTTCTGTTCATTGCCATTTCATATCAATTACCTCTTCTAACTTTCTTGTATTTTTGGCATGTTTATGGTACTTTTTTTTTACTTCTACAGCAGTTTTCGCCTCTATAATGATTTTATATATCTCTCTTCCATTAGTTCCTCATTTCAGCTGGTTTACTCTTCATTCCCATAAGATATTTACTTTCTTTAAGTCGTTTTTTATAGTGAAGATATTTTTGTAATTTACTTAAGATGGAAGAGATCTATTGGCTTAATTCTGTTTCCTTTCTTAATTTTTTTATGATACATGTTCTTTGCCTTTTGCTAAGTCACCTTCTCACATCAATGATTTTTTCATACTCTGTTACATCAAAATCCATTGGTCTTTCTTATATTTTCAAAGAATGCTTTATCCATGTATAATTTTGCAACATTGTGCAATGGTCATTTGAAAGTTATTGGTTTACTCAGTAATATAAATCTTATAAAAGTTGCCAAATTTTATTACCCAGTATCAAAGAACTCAGATGTGTTAATGTCACCACCAATATCATCAGAAAAGTCTTTAAATATTTGTAAGCCTTTGAGCTAACAGTGATGGATATCATTTCCCCAAAATTTAGAATTTCATAGGAAAGCTTGAATTTTTATCATTAGCAACAAATGCTGTCAGTTGTTTTCTCGTATATAACAAGCTCACTTTTCTCATTTTTTTGACAAAATGTCTGCCAAGCACCCATGTCTGGATAATCATAGTTTGCCAGTCAATCTTTCAACTAAAAATGATGTTAAATGAAGAAAGCAAGTAGTTCAGTTTGCAAATGAAATGATGACACAAGTACTTTTCCTGGTGACAACCATCCTACTTCAGCATGCACAGGAAGTCCTTTATGCATACTTCTCATTTCACCCAACAGAATATTTAAAAAGACATCTATTTAAGGATTGAAATTTAATATAATGAATAATTTTACTGCTCCAACAAGTGTGTTCTTAAATGAGACTGGCTTCTTTTCCACTATGATTGCGATAAAAAACACAGTGACTGTTGGTTCAATTTGGTGCCACTGCCTTGATTCACAGTAAGCCAGCCTCAGTTTGACCCACCATGGTTTTGCATCATCATTATAAATATCAACATAACAAGAAGGCAATTAACATCTCAATAGTGCTATAACAACAGCCTTGACTTTGAATACCATTGAGAAGGCCTCAGGGAATCCTAGGACTCTGAACCTCAAAACTACTGGCTTTGGCAAAGCTGTGCAAGAAATAAACCAAACTGTTTTCAATGGTTGCCTCATGGTGGCGGCATTAGTAGTAAAAATGAGTCAATCTATTGATCTATTTCTTCCTGTTTTTAATTCTTTCAACTTATGTATTACTTTTAATAAATCATTTTAAAAACCTAATAAAGAGAAATAATAAGAAAAATAATTCTCCTCATAATCATCAGCAGCAATTTGGCCCAGGTCAAAACATAATTATATCCCAATTATTCTGATGCCTGCCCCAAGGTGACCTCTATTTTTAAAATAATTATTTAATAGTTACTCAACTGATTCTGAGAAAAATGCTAATAAAATTATGATTATGCCTTCAAAATATGTATTTTGCATTCTGGATAGATGCTTCATTGATTTATAGAAAATAAAATTCAACAAATGACCAAATTCAACTTGTTGGTAAAATTGAAAATATAATTTGAGTCTTTACTGAAAAAAACGCAAGTCCCTTAAGAGTGCCAAATATATGTCATTATTCAACAGCCAGTTCCATTTTTAATGATTTCCCTGAGCTACACAGACTAGTTGAATTGAATGATTTAATCAGCACACTATTTCCTATTTTCTCATTTATGCACATTAAACTGAGAATATAATCACCCACATTATATGGAGACCCTTTCACGTCCTGAGCGGTCACAAGTATTATTTTGAGCTTATTTGGCTTGAAAAAACCTAGATTCTATCTGTTCTACATAAACTGATTAAATTTTAATTGCATTTACCATATTTCTTATAGATTTTGTTCAGTGCAATTAAACCAATTAAAGTTATAACATACTTATTCACAGACGGTGCCAAGAATAAAAGAATTAAGGAAAACTATATTTTTCACTCACTTGATAGCATCTTGAGCTTTTTAAGGACTAGATTACACATCATTGCAATTAATTGAGTGTAATTAAAAAGTAAAGAGATGCTATTACTGTGGTCACTCATTGAGTAGTGTAATAGAAAGTGCTGAAGCTCTGTTGACTGAAAAGCAATTAATGGGGTATTTTTTATGTCATTTATCTCAACAGATACTCTACAGACTCATGGTTTCAAGGACAAAGTTTTGTTCAAATGTGAATTGAAGATACTGGTAATATTAAAAAGATGTGAAACTAAAACAAAATCCATCTCTACTGTGCAGGGATTGACAAACTTTTTCTTAAAGTGCTATAGAGTCTCTGCTGTAACTACTCGACTTTGCCATCGTGGTGTGAAAGCAGCCATAGGTGATACATAAATGGCAGCGTTCCCATGAAACTTCACTTACAGAAACAGGCGGACAGCCCATGGCCATAGTTTGCCCAAAAGTATATCCTTAAGACTTAACCTCTAGAGTAGTGACTGTTATAAGCTGCCTTCTCATAAGGAAACATGTCAGGAGCAAAAAGCGGGGTTTGCTCTTCATGCTGGCATATGTATGGGAGCATCATTGGTCGTCCTTGAGCTACAAGAGCAAGCAAAGTTTGGATTTATTTTGGGAACACAATAACATAAAAATCACTATTATATTTGGGTCTACCTTTTCATTTGTTTATACTAAACAGATCCATCCAAAATTTGAAAGAAACTAGGCAGGAGTTAATGAATAGTGTTTTGTTTTCCTCATTCAAGAAATCCATATACAGCAAGTGCTACTCAAGACATTTCAAAAAGTCTTTGATTATAAGTCAGTACTCTCTTTGCTCGCGATTTCCTGAGCAACTAGTGAAACACACACAAATAAATTATTCATCTTTGTTTTCTTTTAAGGGCTTCATGTGCGAAGCTCCTAAGATGTAAATATAAACTGGCAAAAAAATTATGCTATTTTGTGACTATGATTTGGGGGATGGGAACTAGAAGCTAAGGCATCACTTGCGATACTAATAGTTTAAACCCTTTCCAGATGTTTTGGAATCTTGGAGAAAATTGTCCAAGCAGAACTCCGATCTCCAGTGACCTTCCAGTCTTCCAACTGATGAAGAAAAGCTGTTCTAACTCAGATTCTAAGACCTTTGCCTTTCTTCTGCGAAAGTCATTTGTACATCATTGATAAGATAACGTCCCCTATCCTGCTGGCCTCACCGCCCTGGGCTAGCCCAAACTTCTTTCACTCTGAACACAAAACCTTAGAATCTCTTTGTTCCTATCAATGCAATGCAATAGAGTTTTTAGCTTTGAGACAGGTAACAGTAGCTATTGATACAGAAATCTTTTGAGGTGTTTTCTCAGTATAGAAAATTTTGCTTTCCATGCTGGGAGGCACTGTGTATCCTATATCTGAAGTAGACACCCATTTTAATCAAATCCTTAAAAAAGAAAAACATTATTTGCACATCAAATGAAGTAAAACACTTTCCAGCTTTTCTCCTACGCTCCTTGCTTTTGGGAGCACAACCTATGCTCACAAAGCACCTATGCCCTCACCCTACAAGTCATCGAAAATGTAACTAAGCTTCTGAAGCTATTGTTCCTTAAAAAGGAAAAAGGAAAAGCATGCCAATAAGAGTAGAGTGTATTGAACTTTGAGGACATAAATGTTCTTCCTAGCTGTTGACAAATAAAAATGGCAAGTAATAGGATATATTGGAATATATGAGGAAGCCATTTGGTGTAAACCTAATTCGGCCTGACCTTGTCTTTCCAAAAGGGCCTGACTGAGGCCATTGAGCATGCATTGTATATCTGCTTTAGAGATTCCCTATGGCAAGAGCAAAGGCCATTGAGATAAAGCTGCAACTTCCCTCCCCCTCCCAATGTTGGCATCTCCTTAAGGATTAAGCATCTTTCCTTAGGCTAGAAACTGATTGCTGCGCTCACCTGTGACCTCCCAGCTTGAGACAATAGACTTGCCTCCTGCTACACCCACCAAGATAGCACACCCACTACCTGCTGTGTCCATCAAGCTCTGTGCCGACAGGGCAATCTTGTGACTGTGGTGGGAGGGACATTTCAATCATATGTGACACACCCTCTTTGAGGGTATATAACCACCCTGTGTATCCCCACTTCTTTGGAGTGCTCTGTTCCTGTGTGGAAAGACTTTCACGGGTTATAATCCTAAAGTTTAAGCTCAGAATAAACTCACCCAAATTTTCATTTATAGATTGGGAATGGATTATTTTCGTTGACACTGTTTAAACATCTCCATTTGTTAGCATAGATGAACAAAGTAATCCTAGGTGCCTTGATTCTTTTACACTTGTTCGCACAATTTACTAATCACACAATTTACTAATCACACAATTTACTAATTCACACAACAGATCATCCAAAATGGGTCATTCAATTATTGGCATAACTATCCAGCTTCAGTTGTTAATATAATTAGGGACATTGTGAATTTGAGCAATTTTCCAAACCATAATTAACGGGACACAACACTATGCAGAGAAATAAAAGCTACAATTTTCCTAAACTGGTAGACTAGCGCTTGTTAGAGTAAGCTGCATGTACGCATTTACTACATGCCGGGGACTGGGCTGGGTGGGTTTTAAACAAATGATGTCATTTAATCTTTGATAGCCCTCATTTTTCAGACCAGAAACTGAAGCTGAGGGGGAGTTGAACCCTGTCCTTGTTCATGTAACAAATCAATGGGAAATTCAGAATTTGTACTTGGGGCTGTCTGATTTCAATCACTGTGACAAATTAGAAATACTAGATTAACGTTTTGAAACTGAATACAGAGTTTGGACTTCCAGGGGTATCCTTTCTAGGCATAGTTATTTGGATATTCTTCTTGGAGGAAAAGGAAAAAGAAGAAGGGAAGTTTGGGGAAAAGATCCCTGCGTCCCTGATAGTGCCACTGAAACCATCTCTCTACCAGCTTTATCACCCCTTTCCTCTCATCCCCTGCACAAGCAATGGCCAATGTGATTCATGGTACTGCAGAACTCACATGACACCAAATTTACTAGCAAGTAGTGCTGCTCTATGTTAAAAGATGTTGCTAATAGAGAACTCCTTAACTTTCCTTCTCACCTACAAGAGGCCCCTGAAGCCATTTTGTAAAATGGGACTGGGTGCATTAATCCCTCCTTAGCTCATGGTGGGTCTTCTGCCAAGAGGGGGCACCCAATAAAAGCCAAGGTAAATTGTACTCCACATCTGGCAGTCTATAATTGCACCTAAAGAAGGGGGTCTTTTCATGTAACTCAAATTCTAATAGGCATATTTTAGAGCTATGAATGGCCATGCAGATTGAGGAACAGCAAGAGAAAAAGGAACAAGTGCAAAGAGAAGTAGAATTTAGAGACAGGAAAAGAATACTGAGTCCTTGACAGCTATCCATTTCTCGGGGCTTCCTGAAATCTCAATGCATTCTTGTCTTACATTCTGAGACACAGAGTGAAATGTCACAATGATATACCCACATGGGCTTAAATTAATTTTAATCAGTTTCTGTTTGTTTCAACAAGAGTTCTGACTAATATGCTAACCAATTAACAAACCTCCAAACTAGTAAAATCGTGCAGTGAATTCTAACCTTTGCAAGGTCCTTAACTTGATCCGCAATCCATTGACTTGCTGTTAGTCAGCCCCCTTGTCCATTCACTTCAAGGATTCCTCTACGGCTCCCCTACTCTTCTCAAGAATGCTTGAGACAACCAAACAAAGTCTGGGAAGTATTTTTCTAACGTTTTGAAACTTATGGGAATTCTGATTAATGTATGTTTCTGGCAAGAGTTATGTTTCTGAGATGCAGTACAGCCAGTATATTGTTTTCTATAATGAGATTCCCAAAATGATTTTTATATAAATCTCGCTTTTCTTTTAGAGTAAATAATGATATAGAATTTGCATGTAAACCTCTATTCAATAAATTGCTTTTGATGATGGATATTTTCAATGTAGTATTATAGCTTCTAATGCAAAATTTAAACACTTTACTTTTTATTGTTTCCTAGTGTTATGAATCCTGTGAAAGGATATTTTGTTGATTGTTCTGCTATGGTTTATCCTCTTTTATTCCCGGACAAATAAATCAAATTTTATCTGCATTAGTAACCTCTCTCGTGGAAATATTTAATAATGAGTAATGACACAGTGTGACTCAATGAACCAAACTATAACTGATGATTCTCCCACCTGGGGAGAACATACAAGCATATAATTAAATGTGAGGGACTTTGCAAGGAACATGCCATATGACAGAGTGAGGAGAAAATCCTGATGATGTCAAAGTTTGGAGTGTCACAACTCACTAATTCATCAGGTCCGTTCTATGACCCAGAAACTTCTTCGTGCTGAAAATACAAATATTAATAGACAGAGCTCACAGTCTATATGAGAAGACTCAAATCTGGAATGCAAGTTTATCTTATAAGCTTCAGAGATTTTCTATTTGCTGCTTCTGCGGTTACCTTAGGGAGACAAACTCTCTTATTTCACTTCTTTCCACATTCATTTCCTCATTTTTGACATCATTTTAGCAAGTAGAATGTTTTCTGGCTGAGAGAAACAAGAAGTACTTTTTAATAATCCATTTTACCTCCACTATTTTGGAATAGTATTTGGAAATCTGGTTTTTTTTTAATGTTTGTCTTAGGGTTACACTATAAAAGTTTAATTAATCACATTCTATGTTCAAATAGTTATAGATGGCTACTCATGTCTTATAAGCACCTTACGGTGGTTGAGTTATCATTTCTTCCTTTTTTTTTGTTTTTATTGTCATGATCTTACTATTATTCATGCTTTTGAGCAACAATTCATTGCCACCAATTTTGTTTTAGATAGTCAATAATTTTCTATATTTGTTCAAGGCAAGGAGAATATTTTATAATACCTTCATTTAACCATTTCAAGGAATCATCTCTTCTTTTTTTGTAGATCAAAGTTTATGTTGATATTATACTCCTTCCTGAAGAAATTTCTTTAACATGTCTTGTAGGGAAGTTTTAATTTATGAATTCTCTTTGGTTTTGCTTGTCTGAAAAAGTCTTGGCCTTTATTTTTGAAATGTAATTGGCTGGGTATAGAATTCTGGATTGACAATTATTTTTTTCTTTCAGCACTTTAAAGATGCCATACCCTTTTCTTCTGGCTTGTATAATTTATGATGGAAAGTCTGCTTTTATCCTTAGTCCTCTGTAATGTTTTAACTTTGACAAACTTAGAAATTTGAATATGCAATGTTCAGATGTTTTTCTTTTTTGTCTTGTATTTATCTGGCTTGATCTTATCTAAATTTCTTGAATTTGAAATTTTATATTTTCATTATATTTAGAAAATTCTCAGCTGTTATCTCTACAAATATTTCTTCTCTTCCATTCACTCTCTCTTCTGTATCTGAGATTATATATGTTATACCTTTTGATATAGCTTGTGGATGCTCTATTTCCCTCCCTCACACATACTCTTACTCTCTTTTGTTCCAGTAATGTTTCACTTTGGATAATTTCTGTTGAACAATATTCAAATTTACTGATAATTTTCTGAGCTCTGTCATGTTTACTGATGAACTTGTCAAAAGCATTCTTCATCTCTAATATTGTCTTTTTTATTCCCTTTGTTGTAGGCAGAATAATGGCCCCTAAGGATATGCACATTCTGATTTCTGGAACCTAAAAATACTTCATGGTATATAATATCTTATTCTGTTCAGGCTGCTCTGACACAGTATCATAGACGAGGTGGCTTAGAAACAACAGAAACTTATTTCTCACAGTTCTGAGGTTGGTAAGGCCAAAATCAAGGTCCTGGCAGATTTGGTTTCTGATGGGGACATGATTTCTGGTTCATAGGTGGCCTTCTTCTTACTGTGTCCTCACATGCTGGAAAGGAAAAAGGAGCTCTTTGGGTTCTCCTTTCTAAGGGCAATAATTCCATTCATGAGGCTGTCACTCTCATGATATAATTACCTCCAAAAGGCTCTACTTCCTAAGATGATCACACTGAAGGTTAGGATTTCAATGCATGGATTTGGCAGGGGGATGACAAGCATGCAGTCTATAGCACCTAGTAAATGGGGATTAAGTATGCAAGTGGAATTAAAGTTGCTAATAAACTGAATTAAAGATAGAGAGATTAACCTGGATTACCTTGCTGGGCCCAATATAATCATCAGCATCCTTCAGTGAGGAAGACGGAAGTACAAGTGTCAGTTTCAGGGTGGTGTAATGTTAGAAAGACTCAATTGACCATTGCGGACTTTGAAGAAGAAAGAGGGTTTGGGGCCAAGGAATGCAGTCAATCTCTGGAAGCTGTCAAGGGCAGGAGCATGCATTCTCCCCCAAAAATCTCCAGAAAGGAATATAGTCTTACCAGCATCTTGATTGTAGCCCAGTGAAACTTATTTTGCATTTGACTTTCAGAACTGTAAGATAATAAATTTGTGTTGTTTTAAGTCACCGATTTGGTGATAATTTGTCACATCAGCCATAGGAAACTAACACACATTGCATTTCTGTTTGACTCTTATTTTCTGTTCCTATTTTTCTCCTAAAATTTTCCATTTGTGTTGTCTCTATTTTTTTTTTTTTTTTTGGTGAGGAAGATTCACTGAGATAACATCTGTTGCTAATCTTCCTGTATTTTGTATGTCAGTGGCCACCATAGCATGACCACTGACAAACAAGTGGTGTAGGTCCATGCCTAGGGAACCGAACCCAGGCTGTCAAAGTAGAACACCCCGAACTTAACCAGTAAGCAACTGGGGCTTGCCCCTGTTGTCTACCTTTTCTACTATAAACATATTGTTCATAGTTACTGTTAATTCCCTTACTGATATTTCCAGCATCTGTGTCATCCCTGTGTCTGATTCTGTTGATGGCTTTTTGTAGAGGAATACTTATCTAGTCTTCTAATTTTTGATTGATTGATATTCATAGTGTATGTGAAAGTATATTAGAGACTGTCTTCCATATTTATGCCTGAAAATAGGCATTTTTTTTTCTTTTTTTGCTATGCTATCATTGGTGGAGGGAGGGGGAATGAATCAATCTAGTCAGGAGTTGATCTGGATTTGGAAATTGTTTCCATATTTGTCTTCAGTGTACCAGTAACTTCAAACTCTCCCAGTGTTACCCTGTGCTTAGGTTCTAGATCATATTCCAGAGGACTTTACCTTAGTGCTCTTCTCCGACAGTAGCCTTATGTCTTGCCTTTGCACTTATACCTCAGAGGGGATCTGGTTCCTTGTTCCCCTCCCTCCTTCAACAATAGAAAGTCCTCATTACCTGGAGCCTTAGCAATGGGGGAGGAGGATTCTGTTTTCCTGGGTCAGCCTCTGTTTCAGGTCCCACATCCCTCAGTTTCAAGAGTAGAGCTTTCTAAGTGATCTTGCTTCTTCCTCAGTGATGGGGATCACTGACTCTTTGGTTCTAGTATGATTTTGTGCACCTCGCCAGGAGTAGAATGCATTCTCTTCTGCCCTTCCACCAGTCACTGTGGGTCTTCATGTATGCAGACTCTGTGATTGAAGGTGCTTGTTGCCTTTCTTCCAGAGGCAGAAGCTTTTGTTCCTTAGGGGAGAAGCGACTGCGTGGTGTCTCATGCTTTTCCTACATTAGCATTCACATTATTGTCTTAGTCATCTTGAGCTACCATAACAAATTACCATGGACTGGTATTCCATCTGTTTCCACAGCTGAGTGCCCAAGTCTCCTTTCTCCCTGGAGGTACCACTTTCCTTAGATTTTGGTGGCTGCCCTGTGACCTCAGCTTTATTATAGGTTAAAAAAATTATGATTCTGTATATCATACAGCTTTTTATTGTTGTTGGTACGGGAGCAATATTCTTTTTACCTCTTTACATCCTAAATAGAATCCAGGAGTCTACCTGATCTATAATATTCAAAAGTGGCTGTCCATAATCTTTACAGTAAAAGTAAATTTCAGCTGGATGTCTTGTAGAAAATAGGGTACTATCATCTGGCATTAAATGTTTTTTGGTGTGGTCTGAAGCCACACTGATTTTTTTTGCCTTTTAAGTTACTCCATCTTTTGACTGGATGCCATTTTTTTTCTCTATTTCTAAAGCCCAAATGACTTTACTAGTATATGCTAGTAAACTATTATTCTAGGATATATTAGTATACTACGTTTTATACTATACAATACATACATACATATATAGTGTACAATACGTAAATAGCATACAATACAGTATACTATAGAATTTTTGGTCATTTTTTCCTGGTACATTGATGTATCCTTTTAATATTGGGATATGTTTGCTCTATTTAATTGTTTGGGTTTCCCTCTATGATTTGCATGTCATCTCTAGGTATTTTCTCACTAAATGCTTTGATCTCTTTTTTTTTTTTAAAGATTTTATTTTTTGCTTTTTCTCCCCAAAGCCCCCCGGTACATAGTTGTATATTCTTCGTTGTGGATCCTTCTAGTTGTGGTATGTGAGACGCTGCCTCAGCGTGATCTGATGAGCAGTGCCATGTCCGCGCCCAGGATTCGAACCAACGAAACACTGGGCCGCCTGCAGCAGAGCGTGCGAACTTAACCACTCGGCCACGGGGCCAGCCCCGCTTTGATCTCTTTTATTATTTCCATTTTAATGTTTACGATATTGCCCTTTACTGAAAAGTCTATTGACTCCACATATATAGGAAAGATTTACTCCTCTTTTTTCACATGTTTTCTTATATCATTTTATGGGTGTTGGGTTTAAACTTCTTTATTGTTTATTTTAGAATAAATAATATGTAGAATAAATAATATGTAGATATTAGTAGGCAATTCTGCAGGGGAAGATGCTCTTTGACCTCATAGATTTTGTCCCTCAGATGTTGTCTCTCTAACTGTTATAGAGATGTGCTATTGTATTTAAAAATGCAGAACCTCTGTGTATTTGCCTACTTTATCTCTCAGAGCCTCATAGATTTTGGAGGTCTTCTACCATCAACCCTGTGTGCTTATTCTCTTTCTGGCCGCTGTCACCAGGTAGAGTGGTCCCTGCCTTTTGAGGTGACCTGTGTGCTTCAGAAGTTGTGTTTTTGTTCACCTTTTGAGCTGTCACCTGTAAAGCTCTCAACACCTTCATCACCTTTCCTCTGTGCTCTCTAAGCTCTTGCCCTTTTTTTAATCCCAGCTCAACTGACAGCAGTTCTAAATAAAAGTGGAGTTCTCTTTTTTGAGGGGGTACATGTTCTGTCATCTCATACTACTAGACCGCCTCTCTTCTTCCAGTTCTTCTTTGACCCAATATCCTGGCTTTTTGCTTATGACTTCTTACCCAGTTCAGATGGTCTCGATTGCTTTTTTTCTTTTGCTGAGGAAGATTCACCCTGAGCCAACATCTGTTGCCCATCTTTCTCTTTTTGTATGAACCGCCACCAGAGCTTGGCCACCGACAGACAAGTGGTGTGGGACTGCAACCAGGACAGAACAAGGGCTACCAAGGCAGAATGCACCAAACTTAACCACTAGGCACTGTGGTTGGCCCTGGTCTCCTTTGCTTTTGACGGCACTTTCATATCATTTGTAATTTCTGTTTTCTCCATTTCCTAGTTCACTGAACATGCCTTTTCTAATTTGCTCTTACTGCTTTTTTCCTTGTCTCACATGTTGTCCTATGAAAAGGTAAGAATGTTCTGAAATAAGTTTTCTCAAATCATTCCTGCTGAAAGCTACTAAAATTTTCCTAATTGTTTTGATAGTTACCAAATTAAGAGTTGTATGATGATTGATGGTTCAGTGATTCTCAAAACTGATATCATTAAGCAAACTTTTAATTAATATTCTCTCCTGGACCTTGTAGTATAAAATATACTGATTACTAAACAGACTACATTTATGAAATAATTGTTCATTGTCAAAGAGACATTTATAATTTCCAATTAAAGTTGCTAATTAGCATGAAGATCATGGGTTACTCTCAGTGAATTGATATAGTATTAGACAAAACAAAGAAAGACGAAATTTTAATTAGTCTATGCAATCTTAATGCTGATAAATTTGCATTCTCTTCTTGGCTCTTTAAAATATTGAAAACATATTTAAAACACCAGTTACAATCAACGTGAAAGAGTCCCGAGGGTTACAGGAACCCATGCTGTGAAATATTGAGAAGTAACCTTTGAACTTTTTTTACTGAACTTTAATTGCATTATGGTTCATTTAAAAATTTTTACCCAATTTTTCATAATAAAAATACAATTGCCTGAATTTTTATGTTTATGAAGTTGAAATGGCAAAACTAAAAGTGTAAATGTCTTACAGATTAAAGAATACTCTGGCAAGCAGTAGTTTAGGTTTCCAAATTAACAGAAATGTCTAGCCTTCTGGAAACTGGTAGTTTGCTTTTCCTTTGATAAAATTTCTCTTAAATATGAGGAAGTGGGGCCAGCCCAGTGGCGTAGTGGCCCGGGGTTCGCTGGTTCGGATCCTGGGTGCAGACTTGGCAACACTTGACAAGCCAAGCTGTGATAGGCATCCCATGTATAAAGGAGAGGAAAATGGGCATGGATGGTGGCTCAAGGCCAGTCTTCCTTGGCAAAAAGGGGAGGATTGGCAGTAGTTAGCGCAGGGCTAATCTTCCTCAAAAAAAAAAATGAGGAAGCTGTGTTTAAATAATTGGGTTCTGTGTTTGTAATTTATCAAATAATTAAAACATACAATAATATGCAAAAAACAAAGAAATGTAATTGATATAGTCACTATCCAAATTAAGCAATAAAATATTACCAATACAGTTGAAAACACCTGTATAGTTTTCAAGAATTGAATCTTTCTCCTTCTTCTGGGTGAACCAGTACTCTAAATTTAGATCTTTTTACTTGTTCATATTTATTTCTAATCATACTATATCTGTAGATAACCTTGGAGGAATACATAGCATTTTTTTAATGTTTAAAGTGTATGCAAATGAACTATGTGTATTCATTTGAATCGTGATCTCTCTATCAACACTAGAATTGTGAGATTTATCCATGTTAAAAAAATGTAGCATAAGTTCACTAATTTTCAATAGAATATACTATCCTAATTTATGAAAAGAACAAAATGTAGTTTTCCACTCACTTCTTGATCCATATTTGTGTAGTTTCCAATTATTTGTCATTACAATCAATGCTACTATGAAGCTTATTTTAAGTACGTCCTTGCATTCATTTCATTGTCTACCTCGTATTGTTATCTTTTTAAAAAATTCTTTATCTATTTGGGATCGTAACGATTGCTTGTTTTATCTGTTGCAAATATCTTCTTTTTTGAGGTATTTCTTGGTGAATATATACTGTTAATTTCAATACAATCAAAATCATTACTCTAATGTGCTATGTTTTGTGCTTTTTAAAATCTTTTTTGAAGAAATTCTTTCCTACTAGGATGTCATAAACATATAATCTTATGTTTTTGTTAAAAAGCTAAATTTTTACACTTGTTAACCTGTATAGAATTTATTTTTATATACAATTTGATATATCAGTATATTTTTACTTCCTTCCATATCAATAACAATTGTCCCAATATCATTTGTTAAATAGTCCATCCTTTCGCCACTGATTTGTGATACCACTTCAGTCATCCATATGGTTTCCATCCATGCATCAGTGTCTTTCCGGGCTCTTAATTTTGTTCCACTGGTCAGTTTGTCTAGACTTGTGCCAATACTATAGTGTTATACTTTTTATAGTTTTATACTAAACCTAAATATTTGGCATTTAAGTCATCTAATTATTATCTTCTTCCACAAATTTTTTGCCCTTAAATTATGTTTCTAGTATGAGCCTCATAAATTTCATTGGAAATCTTTTGGGGGTTACCTTTGGAATTGCATTGAATCTATAGTTTGCAGAAAATTGACATCTTCATAGCGTTAATATCATATACATGATGTGTTATGTCTATTTATTGATGGCTCCTTCGTCTTTAAATAAATTTTATACTATTTCTTTCTTAAAGGAAAAGTATGCCTTTGTTAGACATTTCTAGGTACTCAATATTTTTATTGTTATGATGAATGGTATTTGTTTTCTAATTACAATTATTTTTAAAAGTATATATCACTGAGTAATGTAATAAAATTGTGTTTTGTATTGATCTCATATTCAGAGACCTTGCTAAATTCTTCATTCAAATCTAAATATTTAAGTTCAAAAGTTCTTGAGGTTTTTTGGGGCGGGGAGTTGTGAGGAAGATTGTCCCTGAGCTAACATCTGTGCTTCTCTTCCTCCATTTTGTATGTGCGATGCCTCCACAGCATAGCTTGATGAGCCATGTGTAGGACCATGCCTGCGATCTGAACCCATGAACACTGGGCTGCTAAGGTGGAGCGCGTGAACTTAACCACAACACCACTGGGCCAGTCCCAAAAGTTCTTGAGTTTTTTTATGAGAACAATACGAAATCATATTGTCTACACATAATGGCAATTTTGTTTCTCCTTCCCAAGTCCTATAATTTTCATTTCATTTTTGTGTTTCTCTGCTGTTGTTAATACTTCCAATGTATTGTTAATTTTAAGATGTAATAGTAGGAACCTTCATCTTGTTTCTGATTTTTAAAAGCAATATTTCTTTCACTTAACTGTAAAGTAAGTAATATCCTACCAGATATTTATAGCCACACTTAACTTATTTTTTTAAGCACTAGCTGGCTAAGAGATTTCATAATACATGATGAGTTTTTATCAATTAATTTTTCAAATTCATTCAAATTATTATGTGATTTTTACCCTTTTAGTCTTATGAAAAATTAAGTTAGAATATTTTTAAATATAAAAACAGCTGGATTACTAGAATAAATTTAACTTGGTCATGATGTATAGATTTTTTAGTACTTTACTGGATTTGCCAGCCAATATTTTATATATATGAGAAAATAAAATTTGTATGTAATATTATTTTTAACTTTTTTTGACTAAGTGTAGTACTAAAACTATTCTGAAGTCTTGAAATTATTTGGGAAACATGATTTCCCATCCTATTCTTAGAGAATTTGTATAATATTGGGATTTTACTTCCCATGAAACTTTAGTGGAACCCATCTGTAAAACTAAGTTTAGTGTTTATTTGTACTTTCAATGAGAGAGCTTTTGGATAACAATTTAATTTTTTAACGCTTATAGTTTTAATTTGTTTTCTTTTCTTATATATCAGTTTTATTGTTATATTTTCAGAAGCACGACTGTATTGGTCAAATTTCAAGTTTATTATCATACAATTTTGGTGATACTCGCTTTTAAAACAAAAATGACTCACATTGTCTGAAATTATTTCATTTAAAAAATTTTGTATATTATTTATGCCTTCTATTTTTTTAATCAATCTTGGTAAATATTAGGTACTAACTAATCTTTGCCTGCAACAGATTTTTGGTGTTTTCAATTATCTCTTCCATTTTTATCATCTAATTTTTCCCTTGATTCAAATGTCTGTGGACTAATTCTGTTGTTTTTTTCCAATTTTTTGAGTTGGATATTTAGCTCATATACTTTATATAGTTTCATTTTTAATACAAGCTTTTAAAGATATATATATATAATATTTTATAAAAATTTTTAAGTACCACTATAATTTTATCTTACAAACCTTGGATTTAGTATCATTTTATCATTATTGTTTTCTATGTATATATTTTCCAATTTCTATTAATATTGCACCTTAATCTGTAAGTTACTTAATTAAAAAATATTCCATATGTTCATTCTTAATTCTTAATTCAATACTGAGTCTACTGTGTTGTTAGAATGTGTGGGATTTTAAAAAAATTATGGTCATTACTAATATTTAAAAGATAACTTTAGTCACTTTATTTTATCCTTTGTATTTCTTTTGCTTTTTCTATATTTCTTCTAGCTTCTTCTGTCTTGTTTTTATTCTGTTTTTTTAATTCAATTTTTTCTCTCTTCTTCTGGTAATTATATTGCTAATCCCGTTTCTTCAGTATTCTTAAACTTTTATCATGCATACTGAAAGTCTGACATTAATCATTGTGTCTTTCTCCTCCCAAGCAAGATGAGGATGTAGAACAGTGTAACTCCATTTATTTTGCTTACAATTTGTTTACTAATATTCCTGGCCAATATGTTTTTAATTCCAGAAATCAAACGGTATTATGCTTGCTGTAGTTAATTATTTTCAATTTAGCATCTATTTAGTAGTTTCTTTCTCACTGTTATTTCTCTCATCTCACATTTTTCTAAGCATCTCTCTTAAGAGTTCCTCTTATGCCCATTTGTCATGGGTAAATCCTCTCAGTTTTTATACAAAAAAGCCATCATTTCAACTTGTTTTTGAATGAGTATTTTGCTTTCTATACAACTTTAAGTTTCTAGTGCTTTTCTTTCACTAATTTGAAGCTGTTATATCATTGTCTTTTGGCTTCTATTCTGCTTCTGAGGAATCTGCTGTTGGAGTAATTGTTGCTTTTCTGTGGCTTCTGGTTTTTTTTCTCGCTCACTCTACCTCAAACTTTTTTCTGCTTTTAAGATTTTTAACTTTGATGTCCTTCACTTTCATTATACTATGTTTAATTATAGAATTCTCTTTTAAACATACTGCCTGGGTGTTTTAGCCCTCTTCTCCAGGTTTATTTCCCAGTTCTCCAATATTCTGTTTATTTCTAATTTCTGTTCAATCTAGCGACTAAGTTTTCTATTTCAGTGGGATTACATTTTATAAATCTAGATGTCCTAATTAGTTATTTTTCAAATCAGCCTCTATTTATTAATTTTTATTGTGACATTTCTTGTAGATTTTGCTAACCCTCTCATGTAATTCCTTATAAATTTTAAACATATTTAGTAATAATAGAGATCTGTTAGTTGAATCAGTTTGACAAATATATACAGTTAACGTACTACCACCACAATTAACATGTAGAATATTTCCATCGCTCCAACATGTCACCTTGTGCAGCTTTTGAGACAATCTCCTACCACTGACAATCACTGGCCACTGCTGATATGTTTTCTGTCCCAATAATTTTGACTTTTCTAATGCTACATAAAAGGAATTATATATTAGGTTATTGTCTGTGTCCAGCTTCTTTCATGTAGTTTTGAGATTCATTCATATTGTTGCATGTATCAATAGTTTAGTATTTTAAGTGCTTGGATAGTATTTCATTGCGTTAATTTTTCTGGTCATTGTGTTTATCCATTCCCCTATTGATGAGTGATTGAGCTATTTGTAGTTTGGGGCTAATATTAGTAAAGCTACTATAAATATTTGTGTACACATCATTGTGTGAGAAAACATGTTTTCATTTCTCTTGGGAAATCCTATACCCAGGAATGAGATGGCTGGATCTTGTGATAAGTATATGTTGAATTTCACGAAAACCTACCAAACTGTTTGTTAAAAAAGCACTGTACCGTTTTGCCTTCCTAATTGCTACACATCCTTGTGAAAACTTGCTTCTGTCAGCCTTTTTAATTTTAGCCTTAACAGTGGGAGTGGTATCTCATTTTGATTTCAGTTGGGAATAAAGATGTTAAGCATATTTTCATGGGCTTATTTTCCATTCCTGTATCTTCTTTGGTGAAGGATTCATTCAAATATTTTTCCTATTTCTTTATCAGATTATTGTTTTGTAGGAGTTCTTTATATATTATGGATGAAAGCCTTATGTCAGTTATGTATTTGGAAAATATTTTCTTCCAGTCTTATGGAAATCATTTTCTTAACTGTGTTTTTAGATTAGCAGTAATTAACTTTGAAAGTGGTTAACTTAATGTCTTACCTAACAAATCTTTGCCTGCTATATTGTCATAAGATTTCTCCTGTTTGCTTCTGGATGTTTTATAGTTTTACCTTGTACTTTCACATCTATAACCCGTTTTATGATAATTTTAGTATGGTACAAGATAAAAAGTAAGGCGTTTTGTTTTTGCATATGGCTATCCAATTTTTTCACCATTATTTGTTAAAGAGACTATCATTTCCCATTGATTTAAGTTGATACATTTGTCAAAAATCAGTTGAGCACATATGAGAGGTGTCTATTTCTGGTATTTCTGTTCCTTCCCATTGTTCCATATGTCTGTCCTTAGTTAATACTCTTGAATACTATAACTCAATAGTAATTCTTGAAATCACGCTAAGTCCACTAACTTCATTTTCAAAATTCTTTTGACTGTACTAGCTTTTGTCTTTCCATATAAATTTTGGAATAATCTCATTAATTTTCTGCTTAGGAAAGTGTGCCGTGATTTTGATTGATATTTCATTAAATCCTATGATCATTTTGGAGAAAACTGACATCTTGATTATTTTGAGTCTTCTGATTCATGAGCACACTATAACTTTTGATTTATTTAGGTCCTTATTTTCTCTCAGTAAGATTTCTTAGTGTTTAGTCTAGAGATCTTATGCATATTTTGTTAAATTTATTCCTAAATGTTTTATGGTTTTGATGCTATTATAAATGGTATTTTTTATATTTCAATTTCCAGTTTTTCTTTATTCATGTATAGGAACACAATTAAGTTTTGTTTACTGAATTTGTATCCTGCAACATTGCTGAACACATTTATAAGTTTTACTGGCTTACTTTTGGATATTCCTTTGGGTTTTCTACAGAAATGATCATGTATCTGAGAATAAATACAGTTTTATTTCCTTTCCAAAATATGTACCTTATTATTTCTTATTCTAGCCTTATTTCACTGGTTAGATCGTCTAGTGTAATGTTGAATAGATGTGGTGAAGACAACCATGCTTGCTTTGCTCCCAATCTTAAGTGGAAAATATTTCATCTTTTAACATTAAGTATAATGTTAGCTGTAGATTCCTTATAGAAAACTTTCATCAGTATGGGGACGTTACCTTTATTCTTAGTTTCCTGAAATCTTTTATCATAAATGGATGCTGAATTTTGTCAAATGCTTTCATGGTTCCTATTAAGAAGATTTTTAAACATTCTTGTTTAATCTGTCGTTATATTATATTTACTGAATATTGAAATATTCATTCTTGGAATGGATCCAACACGTCATGGTATATTACCCATTTTATATATTATATGACTTTATTTTCTAATATCATGTTACAGTGTTTTCTTTTTCTTTAATGTTCATGAGGCATATCACTCAATACTTTTCTTCTTTTGCAAACATTGTGTCTTGTTTCGGTATCAGAGCAATTAAGTTCCCATAAAAATCATAAGGAAGATTAACCTTTTTTTTTATTTTTGGGGAGTTTTGTGTAGTGTTCGTATTATTCCTTAAATACTTGGTAGAAATAACCAGTGAAGTCATCTTCTCCAGGATCCTTGTCAGAAAGATTTTAATCAAAAGATAAATTTTTGTACAAGATATGAAGTTTTCTATTTCTTTTTGAGTAAGATTTGGTGATTTGTGTTTTTCAAGGAATCTATTTCATAAAAATTATCAATTTCATAGGCAAAGATGTTGTCATAACAGTGTCTTGTTATTCTTTTAATTTCTAGCATATGTAGTAATCCCACTTCATTCTTCTCTCAATTGCTGAGAAACAGTTTAATTCTTCAACTATAGTAGTGGATTTTTTATTTCTTGTTTTAGGTTTATCAGCTTTTGCTTTATATATTTTGGATCTTTATTATTTGCTGCATTCATGTTTAGAATTGTTATGTGTTCTTGACGGATTGATCTCTACATCATTATGTGATGTTCCTCTTCATTCTTGATATTTCTTCTTCTGACATTTCCCTTGTCTGATACTAATAGAACCTCTTAAATTTTCCTTTGCCTTAAATTTGCATGATTCTTTTTTCCAACCTTTTACTTTTAATTTATATGCATTTTTCTATCTAAAGTGGATTTCATATAGAAAAATGTAGCTGACTATTGTTTGTATATCCAGTATTATTGTGTTGCCTTTTAGTTGAAGAGTTTAGACATTTCATATTAATATAATTCTTTATAATGGTTGGGAATTTAAATCTACCATCTTACTATTTGTTTTCTTTGTATTCTAGATATATTTATTCCTTTGGACTCTTTTTTCTACCGTTTTGAATTAAATGATTACATTTTTATGATTCATTTTTATCTCAACTATTGGTTTATTTATGTAACATTTGTTTCATTATTATGTGTCAGTGGTTGATCTCTATGGTTTACAATATACATCTTTAACTTATGAGCATCTAGATATACATTATAATATAACCTTCACATAAATTGTAAGAAACTTCTGGATATATACATTTCCTTTCTCACTTCCTTAGTTTTACTTTTTGTCATACATCTTTATTCTACATATTGTAAACATCACAAAGCTTTGCTGCTATTCATTTTTCAGATACTTATTTTCCTTTTAAAGGGATTATAAATAAGAAAAAAAAGTCTTTCATGTTTCCCCACATGTCCATTATTTCTGGTGCTCTGTATTTCTCTCTGTTTTTCCTAATCTCTGTCTGGTATCATACTCTTTCTTTCTGAAGAAGTATATTAAAATATTCCCATAGTTTAGATCTGTTGGCAGTGATGTTGCTCAAATTTTGATTTCCTGAAAAATCCTTTTCTGTCACTTTTGAAAGACATTATCACGTGATATGGTGAAAAATTATAGGTTCTCAGGTTTTTCGTTCAGAACTTTAAACATGTATCTCTTCTGTCTTCTGATTTGCATAGTTTCTGATGATAAGCGTACTATTATTCCCATCTTTGTTTCTCTGTATCTGTATTTTGTTCGTTTTTCATCTCTGGATGTCTTCAACTTTTTTCTCTTCATCTTTAATTTCTAGTAGTTTGACTTTGATAAGCTTGGATTTTTTTTGTTCTTTTAGTCCTGCTAGGGGTTCTTTGAGATTTTTGGTTCTGTGGTTTTCTTTTCATTAATTTCATTAATTTGGTCCTTTTCAAAATCTTCTGTATCATCAGATATTTCTTCTCCAATTATCTCCCTCCTCTCATTTTAAAATTCAAATCAAATGCATATTAGACCTGTGGACAGAGATCTTAGATTGTTTTCCTTCTTTCTTCTTTCTCTCTCTATTTCAGTTTGGAAAATTTCTATTGACCTGTCCTCAATTTTATCAATTTTTTCCTCTGCTGTGCCTGGTTTTTCAGCATGCCTGTCAAAAGGATTCTTTATCCCTAGCATTTCTTCAAGGCATATTCATTCAATATATTTTTAATATCGTCTCTCTCTCAATGCTGAAAGTCCACATCTGTTCATGGATATTTTCCCACAGCAGTCTGCTGTTGCTTCTTACTCAGTGCAAGGCTTCTGGTGAAGATGAGTCTTGTTTTTGTTTTTGTGTATTTGTTTGTTTTTTGTGGAGGTATTCTCCTGTCTATCTCTGGTCATTGTCAGGCCTTGTGTATCTGAGCTTCAGAAGTAGGGCTTTCTCATCATCCCATCCCCTTCGCACAGGGTTACCAAACTTTGTTTTTGTGTCACTGGAGGTTCTTGAGAACAAATGAGATTTTTGTCCCTTTCCAGTGTCAACTGGGCTCTCTTCTGTGTCACTGCATGATTGTGCCTGTTAATTGGGTTCCTCTGCCTCCCTTGGTAGCAGGAAGATTTTAAGTTGTATTAGCAGGGTGGAGAGGTGCAGGTTTTTCACCCTCCCCCGGGAGCTGCAGACTTTTCCTGAGATTATGAGGCAGGAACATTTCCCTGTCTCCTCAGCAGCTGATTGCATTTGCTTCATATGAGAGAAAGGTTCACATGCCCACAGTTTTTTGTCTGTTTCCCAGCAATGTCTGGTCACCATCTGTATGAAGATGCAAAGGAGAGTGGATCTCTGTGTTCAAGCTTTCTTTGAAGCACCCAGTGGTGGTTGTAGAAGAGTTGACGAGTGGTGACTGCCTCCCTTGGCGCCTGAGATTTCTACAGATTCTAAACGATCACACAGGCACACGTTCTGCCCTTAAAAATGTGTTAAAAGTTGAAGATTTTTTTCTTGCCTAATATTATGGTTGCTACCACTTTCTCTCATGATCCACCAAAGATGAAACCATTTATACGTTGCTCTGCCCTCTGAGGGGCTTGTCACATAGTGGAAGTCAGTTCACCTGATTGCTTTGAGACTTCAGCTCTCTGATGGGCTAAGAAAAAGTTGTAATTTCATGGTTTACCTGGCTGCTGCTCATTGTGAGGGTGGGAGCAATGCTTTATTGCCATTTTCCACATCCTAAGTGGAAGTGGAACCATGCAATATCACCTTTATAGTGTATAAGTACAATAACGCCTAAATGGCAACTATTCCAAGAAAATTGCCTCACATTAAAAGTAATGGCTTTGACACAGTTCCATGTTAGCCTGTACAAAATAAATCTGGCATAAGAATTGATCAAACAGACACACCTCAAGTTAAATTCCTTTTGAGTTTGATATTATCAACTTTTTCAAACTTCCTTAGGTTTTGTTATTTCCTACTTGGGATTATCAGGTTTTAAGTCTGTTCTCTTGAACTCTCTACTGTTCTTGTTTCTTTCTTTCAAACATCAATTACCCAATCACATCAGTATATTACCATGATATCTTTTAATTATTACATTGAATTAAACTCTGGTGTTCTGGAGCATGTGTATCTTAGATGAATGCCACGGCTTCTCGTGAAAACAAAGCTCAAAGTAAATATAAAGAGACATAATATATTGTGTTCCATCTAAGTGTCCTGGTGGATTCTGAAAAGTTTCTGGGCATGAGATTCACTCATGAATTTAAATGCTAGTGCCGTATGTTAAAAATAGAATAAAAATGCTTATTTCAGAAAGATACCACAAAAATCAGTGATGTTTCTATACCAGAAATAAATATTTGGAAATTAAATTTAAAGAAAGTTTTCGCATAACTTTAAAAAGGGAAAATGGAGTGAACTGCTGTTGTTGGATTCAAAGGAAATCTAGACATTCTTTCATAGGACATGAAAAAGATGCATGGATTTTTATGATGTAATTTATAATAATTAACATAACATGTTTTTAAAATATATTTACCACTGGATTTGCAAATTCTTCATAATAGGAAATATTGGGATCTGAAACTTGCTGAGACAATTTGCGTTTTATTTTGATTTTGGAAAAGGAAGTGATGATCTTCAAAAAATGGCATCCTCTCCTTATGACACAAGCATTTTATATATTCCTGCTTAATTGATGTCAGCTAAAGGTTATTTGTAAACACACAATTCTTTAATTACCATCTTCTTCATTTTGTTTCATTAGCATACCATTAGAAACATAATTCATAAATGCATTCCCTGGTACTTTTAAGTAATATATAAATATCCAGCAACATTACCTGAATCGTCAGGAGTTAAGCTATTTCTTCAACTTTTTAACTTAACTTCTGTTATGGTTAGTCCTTTCTGTTAGCTTATACACATGTTTATAAACTTGCTTAAAAAGGAAAGATAGCATTGGATTTCAGAAAATGTCTTTGAAGTCTTCATGTTTATAACATGAATAATTTAATTGTTTTATCACTTTTAAAATAATTTATTTACTTTTATTCTTTTGGGGTGTGTGGATACGAGAAACAATGAGGATGATTTAATTAATGATATTTTTATTTTCTTGCTAAGGAAGATTTGCCCTGAACTAACATCTGTGTCAGTCTTCCTTTGTTTTGTATGTGGGATGCCACCACAGTATGGCTGATGAGTGATGTAGGTCCATGCCTGAGATCTGGACCCCCAGGCTACCAAGGTGGAGTGCACCCAATTTAACCACTATGCCATGGGGCTGGCCCTTTAATGATATTTTTAGACAATGAACATTTGCAGAGGAAAAGGTTATGAACATTAATTTAATTTCATTTACGTATCTGCATGGAAACATCATATTTCTGGAAATGTCTTTATTATTTTAGATGGCAAAGTAAATTTTTGTGAAACACATGAATTGAAACAGTTTAGCCAATTCATTATATGAGATTTAATTAAACATAAGGGTCTCAGAATAATATCTCATTTGGGTCATGATGACATAAAAGCTATATGATATTTGACGTATTAGTGAGCTTGTACCATTAGTGATACAGCTTTTTTATAAAAAGGCTTGGCTCATAAAGTTGAGAAAAATGTGTAAACTGATATTACTGAAAGAGATATACATTTTTTTTTTTGGTTCCCATAGTATAAACTTTATTTTAACTGCATGTATTTAAAAACATAACTACTGATCAGTCTTTCCTCTACAATCTGATTATTTTCCTACCTAAATGAGAGTTTGCATACAAACAAGATCCATCACAGAAAACGTGTCCTTCTCTGGAGCACCAGAAGACGTTTTCCTGACCTCCCTTCCTCTGTTAGAGATGCTGTCATCTTGAAGCAGTTTGTCTGTTTTGTTTTGTTTTTTCATCATTAGCTTTGACCTTCACTGTTAAATCTTGTAATGTGACAAGATTTTGCATATCACGTATTAGTATAGCAACCTTTTCTTCCCTTTTAAAAAAGCCTATATTGAATTCATTTACGTTTACAAATATTTACGAAATTTGTACAGTTTCTCCTCATATGCTATCAGCCACATAGTTGAGCTCCAGTTGCTCTGCCTCTATTCTGATAGATGTGTAGCGGTATCTTAGTTTAATTTTAATTTGCATTTCCTTATGGTTAATGATGGGGGGATCTTTTTATAGATTTAATTACCATCAATATACCGTCATGGTGCAGGATCTGTTTGGCTTTTTAATTTGGTACTTTGTTTTTCCAATGTTACTTTTGAGGGTTCTTTATCTGTCCTAGAACACAAGTCCTAGGTCAGAAATGTCATTTGCAAATGTGTTTTCCCAGTCTGTGCCTTGTCTATTCATTCTCTTAATGGCCTATTTTACAGAGCAAACATTTTCAGTTTTGATAAAGAACAATTAATAATTTTTTAAGAATTATAAGTTTGTGTTTATCGAGTCTTTTTCAAAAATTCTTTCTGTTACTCAAGGTCAAAAGTCATTCTCCTACATTTCTTCTAGAAGTTTTGTAGTTTTATGTTTTGGATTACTTTTCCCTTTAAACTGTATTATTCTCTTAATGGCAATCTGAACTTTGTTTATACAAATTAAATTAAACACTTTCTGTTTAATTAATCATAATAAGCAAATTAAAGGGCAGATATTTTTAATGTTGAGAACAATCTAAAATTGACTGATTTTTGTTTGTTTGGTAATTTTTATTATTAGAAGAAGCTAAAGTTGTCAAAAAGTGTTGTGGATCCTGTGATGTTAATTATTATATCACTTAAATAGGTAACTTTTCTGTACAAACTTTGGGTGGCTCGCTATGCTCACAGTGCTATATTTAAATTCTTATGAGAAATAGATCCAAGCTCTCATTTCTACAGATGTGTATAAATGATTCTATCTTAGGAAATTAAATGAAAAGAAATTATTTCCAAAATATCTGACAATAATTCAATCAAATCCGCTGAGAACTAAGGCTTCAATCCAGCCTTTAAAACAAATCAAGACTCTCATCCCTGCAAAAGTGAGAGAAAGAATGGATCACCCTCCCGCCTTCTCAGAAGAAATCCAGGCACTAATGAGAAAATTCAAATGGCAGACACTTTATCACAGCCTCACTATCTAATTTTTTTCTGTATTTTTTTGGCGAGGAACAATTGCAAGAAAATAATCGTTTTCAGATGGTTTCAAAGCCTTTAGTTAATTAACTTAGTCTTCCCCATTTAGAATTCAATTGAAGTTGCTACAACTGGTGCCCACATCTCAGTGAAAAACAGATGGATTGAAAGATGAGCTATCTGCTGTAATATAAAAACGCCCTGCTCATTGCACATCTAATAATTCTTTTCATTCCTTTTGAGTTACCAGCATCGTTGGAACATCTTATAGGACTCTGAAAATGGTCTTCCCATTTCTTCTAATATCATCATCGTTGTTTTCTTCTTTACAATCGCGTCGTTACTTTGCAGAAGACTCATCTTCTTCAACTGAAATGGCACGTTCAAAGATGACTTTTTGTGTGATCACAAACAACTAGCTGAGAAAGAAGAGCAGCACTTAAACCATGCTTTTCAAGGTCTACCTTTGAAAAACTGTATGAATATTAGAATGATAGAATGGCAGAAAGAGGGAACCTCGGAGATGTTCAGATTTCCTACTTTCCTTTGATAAAAGAGGATATAAGTCCCCAGGAGTGAAGGGAATTTTCTGAAGTCAGTCAGCCAGGTCTGTAAACAAGTATCCCTCATCATTATCTGGTTTTGTTTCATCCCTACACACAGATCTTTTAAAATCATCTTCTCTGATTCCCAACTCTTTAGAAATCTCTGGCATGACTTGTCATAGTGGGCCCATGAGGTAAAAATACACTAAAAATGTAACAAGATGTCAGTGGAGACAGGACCTTCAGATTTTTGAAGCTAGAAAATTACCAATTAAAAACTTTTAAGTAGGGGCCTGCCCAGTGGCCCGGGGTTCGCTGGTTCGGATCCCAGTGCGGACATCGCATCGCTTGGCAAGCCATGCTGTGGTAGGCGTACCACATAAACAGTGGAGGAAGATGAGCACGGATTTAGCTCAGGGCCAGTCTTCCTCAGCAAAAAGAGGAGGATTGGCAGCAGTTAGCTCAGGGCTAATCTTCCTAGAAAAAAAAAAAAATGTCGTGAGGTACCTCTGCCTATGTGCCCCACCAACACCAAACTGATTAACTGATTATAAATCCCTTTATCCATCACACTGCCCTATCCTGAGCCTCTGCCCCATCTCTCCCACCATCACCATTTTCTCCATCTGCCTAGATAACTCCTCCTTATTCTTGAAAAATAAATTTGATTATTTGCTCATCTAAGAAGCCTTCCCGGATGCTCCCCAGAACCACGACTCCAGTAGGTGGGCCTCCCAATCTTTGTGGTCCCATTGGATCTTGTACTGAGTTTAATCAGAGCATCCCACATGGTTCTGCACTGATCTGCTTATATTCCTGCTCCTTCATCAGGCTGTGCACTCCTTAGGGAAGGTACGCATTTAACCTGAGTCCTGTATAAGGGGCCTTATACGTAATAGGCACGCAATAAGAGTTTGTTCTCTATAGACGACCCTTCATACGATCACATCACTTGACGACAATGAGACATTGTTGCAGAATTAGGAATGCTGAGAAATATCAATATCCAATCTGTAAAAAGATATACGTGCAGAGAGAGGAGTTGACGAGGAAACTATTGGAAAGATAAGACCTATATAAACTTTATTTACACCCACACTGGAAAACAAGAAAATGCATAAGATTGATACAAAATTGCACCTTAATAGTCTCTGTACACAGCATAGAGGTTAAAATAGGAGATTATGCTTCATCTAAAAGTATATGCAGTATTCAATATAAACACTCAGTATTCAGGATAAAGCTCTAGAAGCTATCATTAAACAAAACAGACCCAAGAAAATTGAGATCTGAACAAAACAGGGTGGGAAAAACACGACTTTAAATAGCTAATTCTTTATGAGCTAAGGACTGATTCAATGAAAATACCAGAAAATATTTGGAAAATGTTCCTTCTCTGCTATTAGCTGTGTGGCAGGAAAATCTTCCTAAATTATCTGAGTCTATTTTATCTTAAATAAAATGAGGATTAAAAATATCTCCCACACAGAGAAGTTTTGAGGGATATCTAAGAATATGTGTATCATATATTGGCAGGGAAATTTACACAAAATTATTTCTCAGGGCAGTTTAATGGTGGAATAACAGAATAAAAAGAAGAATCAGAAATTCCATAACTTTTAAATTTAATCTGGCATAAAATCTTTGCATTTAGTACAAAGGGAAGCAAAGTTTTTCTGTAAAGAGCCAGACAGAAATATTTTTGGCTATGAAGGCAATGCGTCATAATTATTCATTTCTGCTATTGTAAGGCCAAAGCAGCCAGTGAGTATAAGAATGGCCATGGCTGTGTTTCAATAAAACTTTATTTACAAAACAGATCAGGGGGCCAGAATTGGCCCACAGGCTATAATTTGTGAAACCCAATTTAGGGGACTAGAAGGCATACATGTGAGTCAGACTTTTTGAAAGAGAAGCTTTTACATTCCTTTTTCTTTTGGTGTCATAAAACCTAGCATCCTATTTGCAATTTTCAAATTGGTTACCGCCTGTATTTTGGCAATAAAGTTATATGTTCTATTGGTGTATTTCTAGAGAGAATTATGAGTTTGAGACCCCTATGAAGATGAGTTGTCTTTTGTTCCAGAGGAACTCACTGCACACATTCATTCAAAATGAATGAAAATAAAGGTCATATGTATTAGGAAAATAGAATTCTGGCATTGACCGATAATAACTTTTTTCTCTAGGGAACTAATGTCTAGAAAGAAAAGAAAGATAAGCAAATTCCAATCATTTCATGGCTTGGAAAAGCAAATACTTCATGTTGATCAATTGTTTAGAAATTTAATAAGAAATTTAAGCCTCCTAGTTGTTAACTTAGTTGTGCAACACCTACCACAAAAAAAAGTTAAATCCGTTCTGTGTTTTTTCTGCTTATTTTGCCACTAGAAGGAAAAAAAATAGTAGTTTGAAACATTTTAAGCTTTAAATGCGCCACTCTATTCTCTCACTTTTATGTATCACTTTTCATTTAACATCTTTTTTATTTTCTTTTCATTTTGCGAAAACATTGTTTACCTGCCAGACTCTGGAATTGGATTCTGATGTTTCTAAAACTATTTCACATGGCATTATGTGATAAGACACGACATTCTCCCAGATCAACAAGCAGCCTATAAGGTCTCTTCTCTATGAGTAAGCTTTTCAGAGCTTCTCTTAGGACAATTCTCACAGCTTTTCTTCATACGATTTCCTTCCATTACCATATTTTTTTTTTCCCAGGAGATACCATCCACAACATTGTTTTTGTCCATCTAAAATATTTAGAGGCACTGTGCATATCATTGTCCATAAAGGACCTTGCAATGAGAATTTATCACTATGGTTCTCCTGAAATCTGTAGGTTAAGAATTTCTTCCTCCTCAGAGTGAGAACTGCAGACTGACAGACACAGATCCATATCCAACAAGCATTTTTGTTTCTCTTTGAGCCTAGACATTTAGGTCATCTATTTTTTCCTGTCTCCAGGTGTTCTTTTTCTTCCTAACCTCTTACCAGGAACTATATTCATATTTTCTCTAGTCCGTGCTGCAACAACTTTTTCCTCAGAATTTCAAGACATTGAACAAAGATTATGTTATTAAAGAAATCCACATGAGAAAAAGAGGTCAGAGAATTTCCATGTCACCCATATGACCAAAGATACAAATATTTGATGTTTCTTTGAGGGGATGGGACACACTGGGAATGAGTAAACTCTCCTCAGTTTCTTCCTCTGATGGAGAAACCAAATTCCTCCTTCTAATAGTAGTTTTTGTTTTTAAAGAATTTGAAGGTCTTCACCTTCTTTGCAGTTATATTTTTAGGCTAGGGAATGGGTCAAAAAAGACCCTTTAATATGCTTTTTAATGAAAATTTCCCATAAATCTAAATATTTTCCTTGTGGATCCCATTTTAAGGGTAGTTATTTTTCAAAGCCAGCCCTGGTGGTCTGGGGGTTAAGATTCGGCACTCTCACTGCCGTGGCCCGGGTTTGTTTCTGAGTTGGGGAACCACACCACCCGTCTGTTGGTTGTCATGCTGTGGCAGCTGCGTGTTGCTGGGATTCTGAAAGCTATGTCACCAGTATTTCAAATACCAACGGGGTCACCTACAATGGACAGATTTCAGCAGATCTTCCAAACTGAGGCAGACTAGGAAGAAGGACCTGGCTGCTTACTTCTGAAAAAATTGGCCATGAAAATGTTGTGAAAGCAGCAGCCATTGCCTGATACAGCATTGAAAGGTGAGAGAATGGTGCAAACAGACTGGGCAGGGGTCTGTCGGCTGTGCACAGGGGTACCAATAGTAGAAATGGACTCAATAGCACTAACAGTAACAAATTTTTCAAAGCATCAGGTTGTTCACTAAATTTTCAAAAATTAAGGTAGGAAATCAACTTGGAATATAGGGTTTACAAGTGTGCGCTACATTTTTGCTTTATTTTTTTCTTATTCCTTCTTCAATTTGTGATTCTCCTCTTCGATTTTCCTTTCATTGACTTCTCTAATCAAACAGGTAGCATTTTAAATATTTGTGTGACCCTAATATTTTTAACTGTTTTTCCTGTTGTTTTTTTCTGAGCCAAGCAAGATACATAGTTGGATGTGACACAGAATAGGTCTTGTGATGATAATCATCATGCCTTTTAACTTCTCAACAGGGTCTTTATGACGATTGCAAACTTGACATCACATGAGAATTTTAGTGGCATAGTTGGCTACATGCTGCTTAAGGATAAAATACAGTGACTTTATAGCACCCTTTGGCATTAAACTCTTGATAACTCTAGGGGCAAAATAAGAAGATGCGAGAAGAGGTATATATTTTAATGTCTCTGAGGCAATGAGCAAAATTACATTTGCTGGTGAAGTCACAAATAGGGAAGGTGGCTTATGTGGGTAAAATGCTTACTCTCAGGGGAGAAGATGAATTTCAGAAAGATTCGTCTACTTCCTTTGCATATTATTGTGTGCTTAATACATGGAAAATATTACTCTGGATGTGAGAAACTGTGCACATTTTTATACAAGTGTGAATCATTTTTATTACAGAATTATTAGATCAAGATATGAGAACTGGGATTGTGTTTTAAGAAATATATGAATTGATTTTAAGTTGAAGTCTTAGGCTAAAACCCCAGAAATGAGCAAAACAGTCTAATCCACAGTCTATGTTGTAAAATATGACTATTAACACCAAATTGGGAAGATACAACATGATAAAATGTTATCATAAATACATTACTTTAAATAAAAAGCTGACATCTTTATACATATCAAAAAACAACCATGCACTCATCTGGAAAATACAGTACCCAGTTTACCTAAAGTGTGCCTAACACAGCGCCTGGTGAAGGATAAACCCTTAATACACATTCGTGGACTGAATGGACAGAATACTTTGTGGGTTTACAAAAGCAACGCCCTCCTCACAAGTTAAATCCTGGTTTATAGTCCCATCCCCCCAGGTCAGCAGTGGGAATTCATCACTTGCAAGGACTGGCACCAACCAGCAAAATGAATGACACCTTAGAAATACACCATGAATGCCAAAACAACGCTCCAAAGCAAAGGGAGCAAACCTTTGATATTTGCTTTCCAGAAGGTGCCATTCCATAGCTGAAGCTGCGTTGCCTTCCTGGTGTTAATTTTCCAGATCTCTGGTCTTTCATATTATAGCTGATCAAATATAAATACATTTCTATAACTAGATTGCTTGGAACTTGCTCAAGATTGACCTGTGACCTTCATTTATGAAAAATGGATATGCTTGATTGCTCCGCACTGACACAGCATGTTCAATTAATGCTTACATTATAAAGAATGTGCAAACAACGCAAATGGAAATTAAATCCTTTTCACTATCTGTCTGCGTCTGAGCACTCATAAATGGAAATAAGTGTGACGGAGCTGTCCTCGATCAATTTCAGCTCCAGTCCCTGACCTGATTATGCCATGCGTATCAATATACATTCCCTTAATTAAATGTGGTTCACTGAGCATTAATGGTATTTAAAAAAAGAGAGAGAGAATGGGGCCTCATATTCCTACCCATCATGTTGTTGAGGAAAACAATAGAGAGACTGATGAAAAGGAACACTGGCAGAAGAAAAAGCTGTTGTGTACATTATCATAATTATCTCCTATGCTGAGTGATTTCACAGCGAGATGCTGAGAGTGTCCTTTGTTTTTTTCTTCAGCCATCTCCCGTAAGATCTGGGGATTACAGGAAGAGGCAGTCACTACATCATTTTGAGAAAGTTGGTCCTGTTTTTGGTGTGCTCACAATTCACTCATGCTTTATTTTGACACTGCTGCAAACATTTTCGAGTCTTTTCTGACACTCCATTTAAGTAATACGAGAAAGTTACTCCGTAACTCTCAGCTTTCTTCCTAAAACATAAAGAAAATTTCCCTCACTGGGCTGTTAAACAGCTCTAATATGTGTCTCTCCTTTCCAGCAGCTGTCTCCTTTCCTTCTCTGCTGTCTTCTCTGCCTTCTGCAGGATGTCTCCCCCTAGACAGTTGTCGATGAGGCTGTAGCCTGCAGGGGATCCATCGTTTCCCGGGTGACTTTCCCTAGCCAGACTCCTGATATTGATGAGCACCCCCTACCCTGAGGGGTGCTTTCATCTTCTGATGCGCTGGTAATGATGTTAGAATCTGCTAATTGAAGGTTCTCACAGGGTTAGCTTTCTACTCACTCTGGAGGCTAGGAGATCAGAATGTGACAGACTGGTAGAGCCACAGACTGACTCAGAAGGTGGTAGGAGGAGATAAGCAGAGTATTAACTTCTTGGACTGGGATGTAATCATTCCACAGAAGACACTACTGCAGTACTGTTACCAAACCTCGAGTGAGTTCGCTCACCCGTTGTGCAGCAAGCCAATCTCTGACACCGGGTGTGATGGAAGAAAGTAGGAATTTTATTTTTGCACAGTGCTGAGCAAGGAGAGAGGGCACCTAATGCTGAAATCCAAAACTCCCTGAAAAGCTAAAAGGAAGGGTTTTTATTTGGGGTTTTAGGTAGGGGAGGGGGAGCATATGGCCTTGCTGGTCGGAGCTTTCCCACCAGCCTGTCTTTGGCCTTGAGACACTTGCAGAGAGGAGGGAGCTCATGACCTTGCTAGTCAGCAGCTTTCCCACCAGCTCGTATCTCTTAATGGGGAGGAGATGGTCCAGGTGCTTGTCCTTGACGGTGTCTGTCTCCATGGAGGATAGCGGATTCTGGAGCCAGGAAGCCAGAGGGTAAGCAGGGAATGAGTGCTTTGGTTTTAACCCCATATATGTTGGGTTTAACATGGGGAACCTGATATTAGGGTTGGTATCAGCATCATTGATGCAGTTGCTGCGGACTATGTTGCCTTTGATAACTATATGCAATAAAAAAGCTACTTTGTATGACAAGGTAAGTCTTGAACAGCAGATAAGACTTAGGGAAAGGTAAGAATTGATTACTTGTTAAAGCATTGGCATCAGAAAATGAGCCAAATTATCTGTGAATACAGGAAAATGAGAAACACCTGCTTCTCCTAACTCCCAGGGGTTAAGTGCCAAGGTAGAAAATTAGATCTTCATGAAACTTCAAATTTACACCAGGGATCTGCCGGCCTTGGTTGATTCTGAATGCATCCTAACCAAAAAGACACTTGGGAGGCAGAGCAAGGCACCTGGTTACATTTTCCCCACAGATGTCTTTTAAGAAGAATGGCCTAGTGCTACCGGGGGCTCCAGAATCAATATTTTCTTCACTCAAGGAAATTCTGAATTAAAGAAAACTGTGATTTTTCATGAATTGAGGAACTGATTTTAATTATATTTTTGATTTAGTTGTCCATGAAAGGGCTATGGATGATTTTTATCCCATCATTTTCTCTGTTTCTGATAACCAACTCTATCTTCAGCTCGGATGAAGGACTGATGGGGGATGCAGAGACTTTACCTGTGGTCTCTACCTTCCTCAAATCAACTCATTTCTTTCCAGTATCTTTAGTTTTCACATTCTCCTTCTCTACTAGCTCCTTCCTATCAGCTTTTGACTATGTTCAAATCTCCCCAAGCTTAAGAAGCAACAAAAACAAGACGTATCCAAAAGGAAAAAAGGAGGAGGAAGAGAAAAAGAAAATATCCTTCAAGTTGGTCTCTGGGTACCTGTCTGCAGCCCTCTCCTCCGTCTCTTCACAGCCTTGGTTCTTAAGCAATTTGTCTACAGCCATTCTCTCCACATCTTTACAACCCACTGACACTGAAATTTATCTTCTATGCCCACAGCTTTACCAAAAGTGTTGTCACCAAATCACCCATGATCGTTTTATTAAATCCAGAACAATTTTCAATCCTTATCTTACTTACCTCAGCAGCGGCCACTACTGTCTGTCTCTCCCTCTAAACTTCTTTGACTTCCATGATGCGTCACGCTCCCACTTGGCTTCACTCATCTTTGGCCACTTTCTCAATCTCCCTTGCAAACTTCTTGCCCTGGGTCTGCCTCTAAATGTCAGCATTAAGATCTGAGTGTTCTCTCCTTTTTTTTTCACTCCTTGCATCATCTCACCCATGCCCACTGTTTCAACTACCACTTTTATGCTGGTAATTCTTAAATCTTTATTACCACCCCAGATGTCTTTTCTGAGACCCCAATTCTTTTGTCGAAATCCTTTCTGGGTATCTGAAATTGGATATCTCACATATACAGTATGACCTATGTGTCAGAGAATAAACTTAAGATCTTTCCCTAAAACATAACTCTGCCTCCCAGTGAACTTCAATTCAATTTTTGCAAATCAAAGACCTGAGATTCAGCTTTGACTTCTCTGTCTTCAACTGTCCACTCATCAGCAAGTTCTATCATTGCACTTCTCTGAATCTGTCCACTCCTCTATATCCTCATTTTGGCTTCATTACAGTAGTGAAGGCCAATGTTATTTTCCATCAGCATTACTGTGAATGTCTCTTTTTTCATTTTTCTCTATGTAGTTTTGCTCAATTTCTACCTTCTGCAGCCTGTTACTCCTCTAAAATTCCTATTTATTAGTGTCACTTCAGGCTTTCCCTTCCCTCTCCTACCACTACAGTCCAATCTGTAGCCACTTCCCTCTGTTTTCTACTTTCCAGCCATTATGAATAATTCTCTCACATTTAGGCCTTTGGATTCTGTCTAAAAGATTGTCTTCCTGTAAATTGCCAAGATTACTCCTACTCATTCTTCAGAATTCTGTTTCAGTGACATTTTTTCCCAAGAAAATCTTAATATCTCCCAATTCACACCCCAAAACTAATATAGAGGCTGTTGCTATGATTCCTTTAATGTTTCCTATATTTTATTATAATTCTTTGCTTAATTGTCTATCAACTCTTATAAAAGGAAGCAAAATCAGTGATTATTAACAGGCAGGACCATGATTAGGGTTGAATAGAGCACCCACTAAAAGAAAGAAATATGTAAAGTTATTATTTGGATATATGTTTATGGTCATATAAAAATACTTTTAATAATTATCTTTGATATCCTTTTAACTGAAAAAATTAGGGGTCAATATAGCATGCATACTATGTTCCAGTTATTGGTCAATAAATTTGGCTTAAAGATGGAGATGAAAGCAGGACTTCCAGAATGATAAAGTGAGGACCTCTGGAAATACGCTCCTTCATAAAAACAACAAAAAATACTGGCAACGAGAATCTAAACTAACTTTTCTAGAACGCTGGAAATTAACTAAAATGTTGCCATGGTATGAAGAATGTTTATTCAAGAAAATATGCTGAACTTTGGTAAGAACAGCAATTTGTAGCACTTTATCCTCATCTATTTCCATCCTTCTTTCCTCCATTGTGCTAGCTGGTCTTGAAAACCACCAGCTGCAGCCACTGGAGGGGACAGATTGGGTTTGAAACTCCTGAAAAAAATCTCATCCCTAGCACATCTTTGCTATTTGACCTGTCTCAGAGCTTCTTGGAAAAGACCCCAATGCTGTTACTTGAATTGACTCAGAGCTCTGTTTTCAGGAAAAACCTTATCCACAGGGCTTTGGGGAAAATGGTCAAGGGCAATTGTTTACCATCACAGCTGGCTGAGGCTGCAGTGCCAGTTGGGGCAAACAAATGCCTGGCCAAAAACTTAAAAGAAAGATCTACAGATTGAGATGTCCACAGAGGGCTTTGAAAATCTGTGACTATTAGAGTTAAATAATTTCAGTAGTGTTACAGCAAACAAGATCAATTTACAAAAATCAAATATATTTCTATATATTAGCAATGAACAGTATGAAATTAAAATTAAGAAAACAATTCAATTTACAATAGCATTAAAAAGAACAAAATATTTGGATAAAGTTAACCCAAAATGTTCATACTTGTGCACTGAAGACTACAAAACATGATTGAAGGCAATTAAAGAAGATCTAAACAAACGAAAGGCATCCTGTATTCATGAATCAGAAGACCTAAATTGTCAAATGATAATTATCTCTCAGATTTACCCATAATTCAATGTAGAATGTAATTCCTATTGAAATCTGAGCCTTTTTTTAAGAATGGGCAAGCTAATTCTATATGGAAATGCAATGACCTGGAGTAGCCAAAATAATCTTGAAAAAGTCAATGAAAGTTGGAAGACACATTTCCTGATTTCCATACTTGCTATAGAGAACTTGTGGTTATTTCTCCAGTTTCTGAGTACATAATTGCAATAAATATAGCTTGTCTGCCTATCAAAATAATAAGTCAAACGCAATATCTTGTCACCCATCAAAATCTGTCTTATGTGAAAAGAGTTTTGCCTAATCTACCTATAGTGGATTATGTTGTCAGCAATTGAGACTCCTAACTATTTACAAGTGACTATCACTGAGTAGTAGAATTAAAGGAATATCATTTTATATATTTTTCCATTAATTTTTTATTGAGGTCATAATAGCTTATAACATAGTGAGATTTGAGTTGTACATCACTGCTTGTCATACACCATATAAGCAGGCCCCTTCACTCCTTGTGCCCACCCTCCACCCCCATTCCCTGGGTAACCACTAATTTATTCTCTTTGTCTGTAAGTTTGTTTATATTCCACATATGAGTGAAACCATATGGTGTTTGTCTTTCTCTGTCTGGCTTATTTCACTTAACATGATGCCCCCAAGTTTCATCCATGTAGTTGAGAATGGGACAGTTTTGTCTTTTTTATGGCTGAATAGTATTCCATTGTATATATATATGTACCACATCTTCCTTATCCAATCATCCATTGATGGGCCCTTGGGTTGCTTCCACATCTTGGCTATTGTGAATAATGCTGCAATGAACATAGGGGTACACAAGTCTCTCTGAATTGTTGATATCCAGTTCTTTGGATAAATACCCAGTGGTGAGATAGCTGGATCATGTGGTATTTCTATTTTTAATGTTTTGAGAAAGCTCCATACTGTTTCTACAGTGGCTGCACCAGTTTGCATTCCCACTAGCGGTGGATGAGGGTTCTGTTTTCTCCACGACCTCTCCAACATTTCTTGTTTTTTGTCTTGGTGATTATAGCCATTCTAATGGGTATGAGATGGTATCTAAGTGTTGTTTTGATTTGCATTTCCCTAATGGTTAGTGATGTTGAGCATCTTTTCATGTGCCTATTGACCATCTGTATGTCTTCTTTGGAAAATTATTCATATCTTTTGCCTACTTTTTGATTGAGTTGTTTGTTTTTTTGTAGTTCATTTGTGTGACCTATTTATATATTATGGAGATTAACCCCTTATCAGATATATGATTTGCAAATATTTTTTTCCCAGTTGGTGGGTTGTTTTTTCATTTTGATCTTGGTTTCTTTTGCCTTCCAGAGCTCTTTAGTCTGATGAAGTCCCACTTGTTTATTTTTTCTTTTGTTTCCCTTGTCTGAGTAGACATGGTATTCGAAAAGATCCTTTTAAGTCTGATATCAAAGAATGTACTGCTTATATTCTCTTCCAGAAGTTTTATGGTTTCAGGTCTTACTCTCAAGTCTTTGGTGCATTTTGCATCTATTTTTGTACATGGGGAAAGACAATGGTTTACTTTCGTTCTTTTGCATGTGTCTGTTCAGTTTTCCCAGCACCAATTGTGAAAGAGGCTTCCCTTACTCCAGTAAAATTTTAATATTTTTTTCTTAGTGGGCTTTGAGAACCTAGACTCTCAAAGAATTTGTATCCTCCTGCCTCCCATTGCTGAGTGGGCACTAAATTTAAAGATGATCCCATCCTTCCCCTCTCTTACAGAGAAAGGCAGCAAAGAAAATTCTAAGCTCTGTTATGGCAGCAGAGATCACTGGATTGAGTTGGGTCCCAAGGTTTTTCTTGTACTTATTGTATAGTTGATTGGGTTCCAGTACTGCTCTCTGGGATTCTCTGGGTCTTTGATTTCTTCTGAGCCTTCCTTCCTTGTCTATGGAAGTAAATGGGGAGTTTTCTCACTTTGGTTTCTATCTGTAGTGATTTGGGGTCTTTTTTGTGGTTTCAGGCAGACAGTGAGTGGAGCTGAAGCAGCTGCAAGCTGGAAGGGCATCTCTCTCTTTAAGAACTCTCAGGATTTTTCTAAATGGTTTCTCTGCATGAGCATGTTTGGGTTACCTTGTTGCTAGGTGGCCTTAGAGGAATAGGACTACCGCTATCATTTGCTTCAGGGCACAATAATGAGAATTGCAAACATCAAGGTAGATGTTGCATCACCTTTACTGACATAGCCTCAGGAATCGTACATTACCACTTCCGCCAATTCTGTTAGTTCAAGTGAGTCATACGCCCAGATTCAAAGAGAAAGGATATAGACCCCATCTCTCAGTGGGAGGGAGATCACGGTCACATTGGTAAACAGCTCAGGGGATGAGATTTATTGTTGGGCTATCCTTGGAAAAGACAATCTGCCACACAAAATGACATCATAGAACTGATTAGTTTTTTATATATGATCTCACAAAGCACCATTGCTGGTGGCTAAAGAGTTGCCCTTTGGGGGCTTGAAACTGATGCTCACAATTAAACTGAATTTGAAAGAGCTGCAACTTTTACTTTTAGTGGAGTGTTGATGTGGCTGTCTCTCAGTGTATAATATAATTTCCAATTCTGTATTTGAGAGTGCAAACTCTCTGAATTGAGACCACTTGTAAAAAGACAAAGATGTCTACACAAAAGTGCCAAGTCAAATTATTTGAAGAGGCATGTTAAGATCCTTAAAAGCAAGATTAAGGATGATGAACTCCAAAATCCTTTAAAGATGGAGGTACACGGAAACCTATCTTATCAGATTGTTTGCCTAAATTATAATTTAATATCTGCTTCTCTCCCAGAAAATGATAGCCAATACTATATCTTATCTGGTATTGCCATCTATAATTCAGGATTTCATAACCTAATTTGGAGCATCCTCAGAGGTAAAGAAAACACTAAGCCTAGAAATATTGAGGAAATAGAAAAAACTATAAGAAATCTTTAAGCATAGTAATTTCTTAAAAGGAAGCTCACCAAGTAAGATTTGGGACATAGCTGTGCTCTTGTAACAGCGAAAATTATAGAAACGTAAGTTGTGTGTGAATAAAAGTAACATTATTATCTTACTGCAAACTCAAATTTCTTTCACTTTGCTAATGAAATAATTGCTAGATGGTGAATTAGTACATATTCTAACTTATTATTGCTTTTGTTTTTGGGGGTCACAAGTAAACACTGTCATTGTAATGGGAAGTAGCCAGTAATTGATTTTGAAATATTCCTATTTGCAGAATGAACACTCTCTCTAAAGGTACAGGAAAAGGGTCTTATTGATTAAACAATTCAGGTTTGACCTTCCTGGCTGGTATTTTAGGATTGGTGTTCATAGGCTCTTGCAGCAGCCCAAGGATACACATAGTTCGTTCATTCCGGAGCTACCTTTATTGTGCTGAGGGAATTACCAGCCTATAATGAAATGTAAATTAATTCCACATTCTTTGAGGTTCAAATAAAGTTCACCGAGACAAGTTTTCTCAGCACTTGTTTGCTGGAATAAGCCCCACTCCATAGGATAGATTCATAAATTTTCTATAGTTCTTTTTTATTATTTAAAATAAATAACACTCCTTATGCTCTCCCATGTGATCATGGGCTTAAGACACATTCCCCAAATAAACTAAGATGACAAACGAAATCAATAATTCAATAAGGCTGCAGGAGGGCCATTGCATTCCAGTTTCTTTCTGTGCCCATTTCCCATTTGGATTCTGTCATCTTTCAAGGTGGTTCCTTTAAGTTATGAAGTTCCATCAGTTGCTCCGCTGGCTAATTTATCCTCAGCCACCCTCTTTGCATGCTTTTTTCACTCCAATTGAGAGCAGATCAGAGCAGCCCAGCACACTTTCAAGAATGTGTGTAGCCCTTGTCTCGATGCTGGTGGTAAATGTGGCAGAGGAAACATTTTAAATACAAACATGTCAGGTAGAAAATAGATGAAGGGTAAAGAAAATTATGCAATTTCTAGGTGTTAAAATGATCTTTTCTCCCCAAAACCAAATGCATTTTAAATTCTTATTATTCTTATTTCTTCCTTCTACTGCTTTATCTCTATGTTGAAAACTCACGTGCATATGTCTTCAGAAAATCCACTCAAGTTCTCCTGTAGAATATATTATTCCATTTAATTTTGATGACATCAGCATCTTCTTTTATGATTTTTGGTTACTTTACATCTATGGTTTCATTCCTCTGAAGAACAGAGAATGCAAAGGACTTAATAATTTGTACAGGCTGTTAAAACCACGCATGTCTATGAATCTAATGTTTTAATTTACGTATCGTATGTAAGCAAGCAGTATGATTTTAAGAATATATAACCTACTGGATGCTTACTTGCCTTCACAAACATCACGCTCATACCTTGACTTTTAAATCTAAAGGGAATTCAGAAAAGTTTACCAGAGCTCCAATAAGAAAAGTGCTACACATTTTAAAAGAAGAGTACAAAATCAGCATCATTTTAGAAAGAATCTGAGTTTCATGAATGGATTCTTATGAGGCATCCAGATGCACCAAAATGGCAGTCTGTTATTACTTGAGCACATTTCCCGAATGCTTTTCCTAACAGAGAGACACTTACAGAAAGCAACTCTTTTAGACTTTCGTTTAGATTGTCATAAGATGCATATTTGAGACTGTTTATTTTTGTTTGGTTTGCATTTAAAGTTTTGCTTTTGAAATGTGAGCAAGCAGTGATGGAATAGAAGGAGTGATCTCGTGTCCAGCTACCCAACCCAATCCATAGTCAGACTTAGATGTCTTCCTCTGTGCTGTAATAGCACTTCAAACAGTGTAGCTGTATTACGCAGGGATCTCCAGAGAAACAACCAATAGAATATACAGAGATAGATATATAGAAAGAGATTTATTTTGAGAGATTGGTTCACACAATATGGAGGCTGAGAAGTCCCATGATCTGCCATCTGCAAGCTAGAGGCACATGCAAGCTGATGGCATGGTTCGAGTCCAAGCCCGAAGGCTTTAGACAAAGAGAGCCAGTGGTGTAAGCCCCAGTCCATGTCTGAAGGCTTGAGAACTATGAGCACCCGTGTCCCAGGGCAGAAAAAAATTTGAGGCCCCCAACTCAAGCACAGAGAACGAATTCTTCCTTTCTCTGCCTCTTTTTTTTTCATTTGAGACCTCGACATGTTGGTTAAGGCCCACCCTCATTACCAAAGGTAATCTTTTTCACTTAGTCTAACAATTTAAATATATCTCTTCATGAAGCATCCTTACAGATACACCCAGAAATAATATTTTACCAGCAATCTGTGCATCTTTGAGCCCAGTGAAGTTGACACATAAAAGTAACCCTCACAATACCCATTCTTCCTTTATTTATTTCATTGGATTTACCATGGTAACCAGCCAACTCTAGACACTAAAATGCATCTGAATGGGACCCACATAGTCAACAATTCACTTATCTCACTGTGCTTAGTGTAGTAACAGCACACTCCACACGATAAAATTTACCTGAGTGAGTCCATCAGTCATTCAGCCATTGGTATGAATGTGTTTATAGAAAGTGTTTTTCTCAAAGCAATCTTTTCTCTCTTGTATTTTTTAAAGAATTAAAAATTTTACTTATATATCTATGAAAGTGACTTTCTGTTCTCCAAATCTCTCTCTTCCACTACACCGATCATATGCTGTAATAATTGGCACTATAATGATTATTTTCCTGCTCAAAGACTTACAATGACTTACTACTGCCTGTAATAATATTATAAAAATACTCAGCCTGGCTTTGAGGTGTTCTGCTATGGGCATCTCTGAACTTATACCTCTTCATTATTATCCATCTCTTCTCACTTATCATTCACCTATCCTGCATTTATTGAGCACCAATATATCCTGTGAGAAAATTACAAAGCCATTTAGTGAACACAAGAGCTCACAGTCAATAGGGGACAAGAGATACACAAATAAATGTTTCCAATATAATGAAATGGGTGTTATCATGGAGGGAAAAGATACATGGGAGCGTTACGAAAGGAGAAGCCTAGTTGAGTTTGGGCTAACTTCCCAGAGGACACACATTAGTTGAGCTGTTAACAATGAGTAGGAGTTTATCAAACAGATAAGAAGCAAAAGGATAGTTAAGCAGGAAAGAAAAGAGTGAGCAAAATATGGAGGGATTAAATTTATATGCCAAGTTCAGGGAGTGATCCAAACAACGTGATTGTAGATTAGAATATGTCAAAGGAAGTAGTGGTCAGAAAATAAGTTCGTAGAAGAACATTACAACTAGACAGTGAAAAATTACATACTGGGAACCACCATTAAAGGTATTTAGGTTGAGGAATTTCATGGTCAGGTTTGGTTCTATAAAACAAAGTAGTGAGCAGAGTAGAAGATTGACCAGAAAAAGCAACAACTAAAAGCAGGGAGATCAGTTTAAATATGACTGAAATCACCCAGGTAAGATATGATGAGACAGTTAATCATTGAGTTTGCTTATTTATCAGAGAAGAGGGAAACATTCTGAGATAATTCTGAAATATTTTTATGGGATTTGATGACTACTCAAATATGACGGCTGAGAAAGAAGATGGAATAATTGATGACAACTATCACCAGTTCAGACTGGGTGACAGGGTCAGAGACAATGGCATTGTATAAGATCGAGACAGCAGGAAAAAGAGTTGGTTTGGAGTTTTAAGGAAATTAAGTTATTAATTCTGTTTGGGACATTTTGAGTTTGAGATGTCTTTGCAACTGTTAGATACTTTATCTAGTAAGAAGTTGACATTATGAGTATAATGCACAATAGACTCTCACAACTGGAGATGGAGATTTAAGAAGGATTCAGTGTTGATAGTTGAAGCTGAGGGAGGGAATAATATTTCAGAATAAGTGATGGAGAATTTGAAAAAGGAAAGGGCCATAATTGCCAAAACTTGGAAGCAACCAAGACGTCCTTCAGAAGGAGAATGGACAAATAACCTGTAGTACATCTAGGCAATGGAACATTATTCAGCACTAAAGAGAAATGAGTTTTCAAGACATGAAAAGACATGGAGGAAACTTAAATGAATATTACTAATTGAATGAAGCTGATCCGTAAAGGCTGCATGCTGTTTGATTCTAACTATATGACATAGTGGAAAAGGCAAAACTATGGAGGCAGTGAAAATATCACTGGTTGCCAAAGATTGGAGATGGGGAGTTCTGGGGCAGTGAAACTACTCTGTAAGATACAAGAATGGTGGATACATGTCATTATATATTTGTCCAAACATAGAATGTACAAGATCAAGAGTGAACCATAATGTAAACTATGGATTTGGGGGGATAATAATGTGTCAATGTAGGTTCATCAATTATAAGAAAGGCACCACTCTGATCAGGGACATTGATATTGGGGGGACTACACATGTAGTGGGAACAGGAGGTATATGGGAAATTTCTGTACCTTTCCCTCAAATTTGCTGTAAACCTAAAACTGCTCTAAAAAAAATTGTAACAAAAAGAAGATCCACAAAGTACAAGCTTGGGTTTCACTCAGCCACCTTCTCACCAAGCTGCAAAATCCAGAAGCAAACAGGAAAGATAACATCTGCCTTATATCATAATGTCTTTACTCTATTGATCTGGTCACATGAATTATTGTTTTTTATCCACCAGAAATAAACGTGTAAAGGACAAAAAAAGAAAGGGAAAAAGAGAGAGTCTTGTGGAAGACCAACACTTAGGATGCATGCAGTCAAAATCTATCTCACTTTCGATGAAAACCCAGAGTGGGTAATGTTTGAGAAAAAATTGGAAGAGAAAATTTAAAAAATCGTGAGTTTTCAATATGACTGAATAATTCAAATTCAAAGTATTAAGTAAGAGAGTGAATGAAAGATGTCTAACAGATTTAACAAGAAGATTGTCACTGTTGATATTTACCAGAATCTTTCATATATTTTCAGTAGAGTGGAAAGGATATAAACTTGACTATAGTAGTTTAGAAGACAAAGAGAAGAAAAAATTGAGACTACAAAGATCCATTCACCTTTTATAACGTTTAGCAGTAAACTTAGCAACAGATACATAACCTCAAGTATACCAGGGCACGTGGTTGAATAGAGGAGTGGCTGGAGGCCAAAATATACCATTTAATATTCACAATAGTAGAATACAATGTGAATGGTATCCCCTGGAGTTGTGTAATGTAATGGACGTGCCACTGAGTACACTATAATAAAATGTACTGAGATAATAAAAATTGGGGAAGGAAATGATTTGCATATGTTTAATAACTCTACTTTGAGCATATTATATCCAAAGATCCTCTAATACAGAGGCAAAATTCAGTCGTTTTTCCTGATCTGTTGACATCAATTCCGTTTTTGCTACCTTGTAGGTTTTATTTAAAGTAATTGAAATAGATAAGATCACTCAATGAAAAGATGTATAAAGGAAAGAGAAGTGGCCCCATCATTGGGCTCAGAAGAACTTCAACATTTAGGGGCCAGATAAGGACAGAGAATCCAGAAAAGAAAGATGAGAAGGAATAGCTAGTGAGGTAAAAGAACAATGAGGAGAATATGTTATCATATTGCCCAAAGTTGAAAGGATTTCAAGGAGGCAATGGTTAGCTGAATGTAAAGATGTTGATATGTTGAATAGATGAGGAGAGAAAGTATCTATTGCACTTGGTAATTATGGAGAACAAATGATGACCTCAACAAAGGCAATTATGGTGAGAATTTAAACCTTCCACATACTATCTTCTTACATTAACGTGATTTTAACATTCCACTCTCTTCTACAATAAAAATTGCTTTAATTTTCCAGGAAATTTCTCCCAGAAAGATGAAAGCTGCAAATGATTTCAATGGTTATTTTGTGAATTTCTTGAAAGATTCATCAATTCTTCAAGAAAACATAGAATGAATTATACTCCAGGATTCTTTGAACTTCTTACCCCTAAACCTTGCTTTGCTGTGTTCACCAATCCCGTTATGTCATGATGCTCACCACATCTTAATAAAACCTCTACATTAAAAGACCCACTATACCACACTGCAAAGTGTCACTAAATATCCCACCTTGGAAGTCCCCTTCTGAGATGCTAGTAAGACTTTGGAGGCAGGGTTCTTCCTCACCATGGTTAGAAGTAAGCTCAGCTTTGCTTGATCAATGGTGGTATTTTGAGGACCCAGGGTTTGACACATGTAAAAAGTAATAGGAAGAAAAACCTGTATGGATGAGTTGCAGAATAACAGGAAGTGAAAAATTAGAATTGGAGAGTATATACAATAATTTTGAATCATTTAGTTATGAGTTTGGTCATATGTTATCATATAAATTATAAGCTCTGTTAGCTTGACAGAGATGTATAGTCAAGAGAAAGATTGTTTTATTTAATGTTTTTACGATGAGAAAACTGGAGCCTATATATATATATATACTGAAAACAATAATCTAGAAGAGAGACAGAAATTGATGATATGTAGGACAGACTGCATAACCACAGGAAGGAGGTCCCTAAACAGGTGAAGGGGATGGAATCTGGGGCACATGTACAAAGATAAGCTTTAATAAGAGAAGAAAGAATTCTTTCATGTCAAGCAAAATGGAAGAAAAAATAAAGATGAAGACGAAATATAAATTTGTTAGTTTAAAGATAAAGAAATCTGTTTTCTATTTTTTCTAATGAATTTAGGTTAAGGAGTTAATGAAGAGAGGGTGTGGGGGAAAATTTGAAAAGCCAAGAACTATAAAAAATCGCTTCTGATGTATAAAAGCAAGCAAGACACTATGGAGAACATATATGATGTCTGAGATCAAGATTATAAAAATAAATGAAGCCTGCTAAATCTAATAAGTGGTTTTGCAAAATAGAGCACATTCTCCTTGTTGACAGGAATAGAAGGTCAACTGAGAGGAGAGGAATCTTTGGACCATGATGTCAGGGAGGGTCTGGCCAGAGGGACATCTACAGCTCCTTGGACAGCAGTGGTAGCATCATGCCTCCAATTAATTTTTTCATAGACTTCACAGCAAAATTGAGAGGAAGGTATGGAGATCTCTCATGTACCCCCTACCCTAACACATGCATAACCTCACCCATTATCAACATCCCCCATCAGAGAGTGCATTTGTTAAAACTGATGAACCTACACTCATTCACCATTATCACCTAAAGTCCACATTTACATTAGAGTCCACTTTTGGTCTTGTACCTTCTGTGGGTTTGGACAAATGTATAATGACAAGTATCCACCATTATAATTATCATATAGAATAGTTCCACCGCCTTAAAAATCCTCTGCGGTTTGCCTAGTCATCACTCCCTACCTCATCATCCCTGGCAACTAGATCTCTTTACTGTCTCCATGGTTTTGCCTTTTCAGAATGTTGTATAGCTGGAACTATATGTATGCAGCCTTTCCAGAATGGCTTCTTCCATTTACCCATGAGTAACTTTGAGGCAGCTGAAACAGACCAATTTTTGTCCATCTTGAAAGCTTTAAAATCAGTGAATAATAACACATCATTTTTTTGGGGGGGGCACATTTTGAAAATCTTCAAGTATGTTTTTATGCTGATTGTGATCCCAGCATTCCTCCTTCTGTCCATATAAAGATCTATATTTACCATTGATGATGGGGAATTGACCTCTGAGACCTACCAGGGAAATATGGGAGTGCAAATAATTCAGGAATATTCTCTTCCACTCTCCACGGACTGCTTAAATTAGAAGCTCAAGCTGTAAAGTGAAATTTAGTCAAAATTTGGCCAAGGCTGATGAAATATTTATTTTCAAGAGAAACAGTAAACAATAAAACAATAACCTTCTTTTCTTTGGCTCCTGTTCCAAATATTCTGCAGTTTAAGTATAGGACCTCAATATTACAAAGCACTGTAGATATTTCTTTTGTTCCTTGGATATAGAGCAGAAGCACTGACTCAAAGCTATGATTTGAAGGACGTGACAAATTTAGATTTTTCAGCCATCCTTTCTGACATCATGTTCTTATAATTTGTTATCAATTAGATGATTCACTTCTATCTGCATCATATTACATTCTTTTAGAACTTTCTATAAAGAGCTCGATGCTTCCTAACTGTGTCGTACAAACCACTTTTGTGGATGAGGCTTCTTTTGGTGTGAATCTCAGCAGTGAGGATGTGGTTATTTAAATTCTACATTTGAAATATTTAATTTGGTTTGAACCCATTATGAGTGACTGTTAAATATTTCATATCTCCCGTTCTCTTCTAGTTATTTTAAATATTATACTCCAGAAGTACAATTTTGGATATCTCATGTTTGCAGTTATTCCAGAAGTCCTATTTTAACTCTCTCTGTCATATCTTCAATATGAAAAAAGTTTGGCATTGCACACATGTATATGCCGTCAGTCAACCAAACTGACACAGTCGAGAAACCCGTGTGAGATGAAGACTTGAAGAGAATTAACACATGCCCGTAGAATGTCAACTAGCAGGGAAAGAATTATGAGAATGATATCATTTTTAAATTACACCGCACAGGCAAAATAAAAGGAAATAAAATTTTCAGTTATTTAGGATCATAAATATTAATTATAAGAAACTCTGTACTTCGCTGTGGAAAGAATATTGCCACATTTATTAATACATTGCCTAAGGTTTTTGTGTTTGTTTTACACTCTTATGCATAAGATTTAGCTCAGTAAGATTTTAACATTCCATAAATTAAGCCTATGTGCACACCATTTCAAGTATAATATTATGCGGGGTATTTACTCAGTTCTAGTGTAGTACAATTAAGACTCATGGTTACAGTAATTTTCATCACAATCACAGTGAGATATTTTATTAACTTACGAAAACTGAATTCTGACAAACATTCTGATTGTTAACATGGAACAGAAGGTCCAAGATGATTGGATTCAACCTCTCAATTTTCTTTTATTCTTTCCTGTATTCTTTGTGTGGCAGCTGTTGAACTTTTTGCAAAAGTTTGCCAGGTTTTCCTTTATAGCATATGCCGCTTTTAGCTCACTGCGTTGGTTTGGGGAGTTCAGGTGAACTTATCCTCAGAACCTATGAGAATTCATATAGTTCCATTCAGATTTTATGTAAGTTTCTCTTCCAGATTTCTCAGGGGAAACAGAATGACCTCAATCTCTCATATTATGCACTGAAAGGTAAATCCAAAAAGCAAGAGCTTGTAGGAATGTTAATACCAAGAAATGACTTAGCGTGTTGGTACCTTCCACAAGGTCTTAGGATGGGTTTCTCTCAAGTTTCTTGTTGCAAGTGATCATATTGTTTGCTATTATCTTTTTGGTGGGGATTTAAACTTCAGTCTAAATTATACATTACAAAGAGCCAGTTCCTTTGCTTATCAAAATATGAACACTCCAATTGTGTACTGAATTCTGTGGAACTTAAAAGATGCAGTCACTAATATTAAGAAGTTTAAAATTTGGTTAAAAAAAGATGAACATATGTTGAAAATTAATTTAAGTATCAGATGGGGCAATATTTTGTGAAGGAAATATAGCATATTTAGGCAGAAGAGACCCTATTGACTGGAATGTTCAAAAATGTTTCACGTAACAGGTGTCATTTGAGCCCTGCCAGAGTGTTGGAAAAGATTTGACTCAAAGGGGGAGACCAGGAGAAGTCATTCTTTCAGTGGAAAGACATGAGTGCAGAGGTTTAGAAAACAAAATAAGGGGCTGGCCAGGTGGCATAGAGTTGAGTTCATGCACCCTGCTTCAGCGGCCTGGGGTTCACTGGTTCTGATCCCAGACGTTGACCTACACACCACTTATCAAGCCATGCTGTGGCAGGTGCCCCACATACAAAGTAGAGGAGGATGGGCACAGATGTTAGCTCAGGGCCAGTCTTCCTCAGCAGAAAGAGGAGGGTTGAGAGCAGATGTTAGCTCAGGGCTAATCTTCCTCAAAAATAAATAAATGAATAAAAATAAAACATAGAGCATGCTTTGTGGACACAAAAGAAGGTCTGAACAGATATGAGGACTATCATTAGAACTAGTAGGATGTCAATTTGGAAGTGGAAGTAGGAGAGACCTAACATTCTAGTCGAAGAGTTGATTCTACCCTATGGATAATTGAGGATATCCTGAAGATTTTTGAGAGACAAGAGTCGCAAGATGAAATCTGAGTTGGAGAAAAAGTAAAGCCAGTATAGGTGTACAGAATAGTATGGAAAAAACTAGATTATCAGGAGATATGAATTAAAAACCTGGCAATAGGAGTGGAAAAGAAATGGTGAATGTGAAGATGAAAGACACAGAAGGAATGAATGCAACATTGGGCAGATCTACTGGGAAAGCGGTGCTGGATATGATTGCCATTGGAAAGCTGTGAATTTGGGAAGCTTCGAGAAAGGTGGTATTGATGACAGTAAGTGTGAAACCAGGAAGGAGTGCGTCAAAGTGGGCGGTGTGGAGGGAATGCATCTTTTGGTTTTACATTCATTCTTGAGGTGAGAACAAGGTGCTTAACTGGAAAGGACCATTGGGCATAAGTAAGGCTAGAGTGCAATAGATTCAACTTGCACGTCATGAAGAATTTCTTTTCAGTTTGCAAGACAGGACAAAAATTATTCAACTCTCTGGTTCCTGCTGAGTAGTCAGTGGGTCAAATCAGTCACCACAGCCATTCCTAATCAGTTATCTTGAGGTCTCATATCTAAATGACACAGACTTACTCTCCTTTCTCTTGAAGCAGAATTTAGAGGCATGGAACGCTGGGTAGACTTCAGCTCCAGAGGTCACTTAGAATAAACATGGGGCATAAAATCTCTCTGAATCTCTTCTGTTCATCCAGTAGAAAGAAACGATCAAACTTTGCACCTACTGCTATTCTGGCTATTGCTATTTTAGCTCAATTTATAAGCAAGATGATGAATTTACATGATTCCTGTCAGAAAAAAAAATAATAATAACTTTCAGCTAAGTGCTGGTCCAGTCTATAAGGAAAGCCCATTGCTTACTCTTACTTCAGTCTCATTAAGAATCAAGTACTTTTTTAACTTCTTCATTGTTTTATGAGACACTACCTCAAGCTTTCCTTTTCTGTCCCTCTCTTTGCCTCCGTCCAATTTTAATGTTTTGTTTTTCATGAACAACTTAATATGAAGGATATTCTATCTCTGTCTTCCTCATACTTCCTTTACAGATAAGACCTTCTCATCCCATCCCCAAAATGAGCACTGCCCCGGAAGGCAGAATTACAAGCTGGGTTCCACCTTCACTTGACATACAATCCTCAACAAAAGACTTCTTGAAATCTCTATTTTATTCTTTATCTGCAAAATGCGAATTCTAATTTTTCAGTTACTCATGAGATTTCTATCCATACTTTTTTTCTTTTAAAGATTCTCTACTCTTGATAAGACCAAACTTTCACTTGCTTAGGAACTGTAGCATTGCAGAGAAAACTACACGTTTATGCAAATGAATGGAGCTGTAACTTATGCTTCACAATCTTAAATGGGATCTCAATTCTGCTCAGCAAGCTTTCAGTACGTTTCGATAATTTTGTGCTTCCACAGGCTGCAAGGACTCTCTTGCGCCATATCCTTAAGTCTCAAAAGTTACACTCAACACAGCCCAAGGCGCTCAGTAGAGAAATAGCCGCCACCAGAGGAGAGGGCCCTCTTATTTCCACCCACAAATCGACACTCCCACCTTACACCAAGCTATTCCTTTGTACCACTTGTTAAACCGAGCATCACTCCTCAAAAAGATCAAACCCTTCCTGCGCCCCATCGCCCACCCTCCCCAACCTCTTCACACTTTCGTTTAGCCCTTGTATTTCTGACACCATCAGTTTCTACATCTCTGTGGGACCATTCCTGTCATAATACAAAGATGTTATGGTATATCCCATCTTAAACAAGATTTTTCCTTCTGCTCACATCCATGTGCAACCACCACCCATTTTTTCTGTTCACTTTCACAGCTGAATATCCACAAATGGTTTCCTGTACTCACTTTCTTCGCTTGACTCTCACTCTCCATTCCCAAACCACACACATGTGCACAAAAATTACACACATGCATGCACAACACACACATGCAGACACATGCATACCCACTATACACACATGCACACCCACTACACACACATAACACACAGGCAACACAATTACACCTTTGCCAGGATCACCACATCATCCATGGACCAAATCCAGCAGGTACTTTCTGGCTGGTTTTACTCTGTTCTCTGGGCAGGACTGAGTTGAGCTCTCCTTCTATCCTGACACCCAAGCTTGCCCTGGCGCTTATAAACCCACAGTCCTGGATTTTTCCTCCTACCTCTCTGAGTGTTCTTTTCTCATTCCTTTCTGCCACTTCCTATTCCTCTACCTGTCCTTGAAAGGATGGCATTTCTTAAAGTTTCATGATGAACCCATTTCTCTACTATTTTTATTTTTAATCCTTAGGTGGTCCCACTGGCCCACATGACTTTACATTACCATTTATATGTCGATGGTTCCAGATTTGTGTAGTCAACTGTCTACTCAACATCTTCCCTGGATTTTGTCACATAGCACTTTATAAAGTACTGCCTCCCAGAGAAGCTGTTGAAACCACTCAGTGATGCGTACATCCCACCAACCCCCACCTCCAGGCCCCTGGAGTCCCTTAATTACACTTAGAATTTCCACTTATATATTATTTGGGCTACTTTGTGGGGTTTTTTTGCTTATTTTTTTGTTGTTGTTTGCTTATGTGGGTCTGTCTTCATTACAAAACAAAAGTGATTCCAGTGGGCAAGGAACATCTCTTTGACTAAAAATGAGCTAAATCCAGTGCCTAGCAGATTGGACAACACACACTGGACATTCGATAAATATTTGTGTGTCCCGTGGATGTCGGCGATGAAAGACTTTCCGTTCAACAACCATCTACGTGCCCTGGACTGATAGTAAACACGTAAGATGTAGAATATAAGTTTCCCAACAGAGAGCTTTCCCATAGTGTCAGTACAGATAAGTGCAGTGAAGAGTTAAAAAAGAATCAGTACCAAGGGAAATCAATCAAGTGCGGTAGCATCTTCTAATCTTCCATCAGCCTCTCCACTGAGGACATCTCCCTGGTCCAGGCCACACTCCTCGGGGCACTTCCTGGTGACCCTGGTGCCAACTCTACTCATTTTCTTCCATCCCAGGAGCCTTTTCAGAATATTTGTGAGATCATTTAAAAATCTGAATCTGCTCTAATGTGTAAGAACATACATCAATCATTTCCAAATATCTGTGTTTATAATGACAAATTACTTGTGACACACTTTAGAACAGATCCACGCACACACTGATATTCTCTGCTGGAGGCTGAAAAGATCTTTTAACATATCCAACAAAGTTGTCAATATCTTAATTTATGAAAATTAATTTATAAAAAATATACACAAACCTCAATGCAGCAATTATCAGCAAGCTGATAAAAGTTAGACTCCTTGTTTTGATATCTTGAGCTGTTTCTGTCATAATAACTATTTAGGAAAAATAACCCTTTCTTTTTTATTCCAATTTTAGTCTTTTTTTTCTCTGTGTGAGGCCAAACGTCATTGAAACAGTCCCAATTTGAATCTAAGAAACTCTATTTTTAGGTAATTAAGTAATGAATGCAACATTAGATTGAATTTTCTCAGAAATTCTCTCGCTGACTTAACTGGCCCATGCGTAATAAGAGCTGTCAGTGGCCTCTCTCTCTCTCTCTGATTATATTAATTAACTCTCTCTTACCTTGCACATTTAATTTAGAACCAGCATTTTATCCAAACTTGAAAAATGTACCAGAGGTTAAAAAGTTACATACTTTTAATAAAACAAGACTAACAAAATTAGTCTTCCTTATTTCTCATCAAGAAGGTTAATTTTAAAACCATTTCCCAGGTCTCGTTTCCATTATCAGGAAAAGGATGGGTTCATATAGGCCGTTTTCTTTTCCTTTCATCACTAGGAGTGAAGGAAGCAGAGGAAGAGAGGCTTTGCACATAAACGAGTAGAGAGCATCCTTTGCTACCCGACACCTCCACACACTGCACTATTTTTTAATGGAAAGTGACTTTCCATTTGAAGGAGGCCTCCTTATCCTCACCATCAGTCGCCTTCCATTTGAAACCTGCCACAGGGTTGGCAGCTGAAATCAAATGAGCTAAATGTTACTGCCACGTGTGCTCAGAAGCTCTTTCTCTGCAGTGGCCCCAGGCAATGAGTCCTCTGCTCTGGGTGCCCAGGAGAGCCTGGGGCTGGTGCCTTAGCTCTGGTCTCCCTGTGCCAGCACTGACAAGGATTTCCACAGAATCTCCGTGGACAAGAAGTCATTATTTGCCTCTGGAGCTTATGGAAATGTGCAAAAGAGCCCCTAAGTTCAGCTTGTCCAATGGAAAATTAACCTAACAGACTCCCATATTTCTGGCAGTCATTTAAACTCCTTGCCTAATGTGATCAAATTACCAGGCAAGGCAGAAAGACATCTAACCTAAGAGGAAAAGGGAGATAACCTAAAATAAAAAGGAGAAGCAGCAGGAATTCCATTTGAAGACTTGCAGGAGATAACACATTTTAAAGTAAGCGCCTAGCAGTAGTACCCTGCTGCATATATAACACTTTCCTTCTTATTTGAAGTTGGATGGTACTGTGGCTGTGCTATGTGGATATAGCTGAAAAGGTTTCCTCTATGTGTGGGAGCGTAACATTTAAACATGTTCTAATTGCTTAATGAATTTCATTTTTATTGTCTCATCTCATCCGCAAGCAAGCGAGGAGCTTGTTCACAGGAAATGTCTTACGTGTCCCTTTTGTTACCGCAGTCCCTGGCACAGGACCTAATTCATAGTTGGTGCCCAGGACAGAGTTACGTAAGCCATTTGTCATATATCAATCTCGGATGGTCTCCAAGTCCTCCATCTTGAAGGGTCAGCTCACACATTCCAAGGCAGGTCAATCCCATGCCTATTCTTCACTGAGTTCCCCACAGGTACACTGATGCGCTGAGGAAGTCTTCAGGATATTTGCCTGTTTCCAGGCAGAGGCTGAGGTCAGAAATGGGAGTGGGTGAACTTAAGTCTCTCCCAGCCATCTGTGTTTCTGCTTTTCTGCTTCTATGGAATGTTCCTCTTTGCAACTCATCTCCTAGAAGCGCTGACCATTATCATGAGCCATCAGGCAGTGGAATACCACTGTGGTTGCTAAAGTGCCACCAACTTAATTTTGAGGGGCCAGATGGCAATGAGCACCTCCTGCCTGGAGGGAGGTGCTCACTTCTTCTGGTTCTAGGCCAAGCTGCCACTATGCTGACAATTCCTCATTTCTTCCTTCTTGGATCTCCCCTGTTACTTCCTTAGACCCCTAAATCCCTAAATCCCCACAGTGCTGACCGTTTCCTATGCAGAACAGTTTTGCTTTCTCTTCCTTTCACTCCTAGCCCATCAGCTCATGGCCCATCATGGTACTTCACTAAATGGAGACATTCTGCTCTCTTGACAGGTGCCCTGAGGCCAGCACAGAAGCATATTATTCTTCTCTTTCTGTATTTTATTAACTACAAAATATAGAGAAAGTCTGTAGAAAGTGCATCACTGATTGTAAACAAATATAAAAAATAAAGGCAAGAATGAACGGGAAGATCAAGTTCCCACAATCCTATCACCCACCCCTAATCCTTTTTAATATTTTTTGTGTTATCTTTCAATCATATAAATTGTAATACATATGTAATTCTTTTAGAGAGTATAGATCATAATAAATACATAGTTTTATTTGGAGTTTTCACTTAATATTATGTTGAGTATTTATCCATGCTAGTATTTTCAAAATTAAAAATCTCAATATTTTAATCTATGGAAACGACATCATTTTTAAATATTCCTCTTATTATATGACTCCATTTTCCACCAGACTTTTGCTATTATACTAATGCTATTGTCAATGTTGCTTATTAATATTCTATTTTTTTCCTTACAATATATTCTTCTTTAATGCTATTAGGGTACTGACTAAGCTCATGTAAAAAAGATATCTCAAAATACAGTGGCTTAAATGACATCCAAGTTTATTTCTCTCTCACATGAGAGTGCAGAGATCGGTGGTTCTGGGATGGGGGGCAGTTCTGTCAACCCAGGCTTCCTTCTCTATGTCGCACTGGCTGCCCTATTCATCATCACACCATAGGGAGAGAGGCAATGGGGGACACAGACCCTCCTTTACTAAGAATGTGTCCTGCAATTTTCGTATGCCACTTCCGTTTCCATCCAATTGGCCAGGACTTAGTTCTGTGACCACACCATCCACAAGAGCCTGGAAAAGGCAATCTCTGGGTGGTGATCACGTGCCCTGTTTAAACTGGCTCTGTTGGTAGGTGATTCTAGTGTGAAAAGGAAGAAAGAGAGCATGGACCTGGGAAGAATGAGCAGACCCTCATGTGGCAGGATGCTCGGATCAGAGTAAGGGTACATTTTTCTACTTCTTGAAACATGTTTCCAATGACATTCTCCAAATATTGTACATTTTCCTCGACCCTTATTATTTTGTTTTACATTTTTATTAGGAAGTAAGATGGAACCTATTTTCATATTTACTAGTCATCTCTATTTCTTCTTTTGTTTCTGTCATTTGTTTGTTTTGCCACTTTTCTTTAGATTTAGATAAGTCTCTTCCTCTGGTTCTTTTTCCATATATACCTGTTATATATTAGGAAATTAATCATTTCACTATTTAATTTCTTGGAAATACTTTTACTTTAAGTTTGTAAATGCATTTTAATATTCAGAATTTTAAAACTAATATATATTATGCATTCCTTTTCTTCTTTTTTTGGTGAGGAAGATTGTCCCTGAGCTAACATGTCTTGCCAACTTTCTTCTTTTTGCTTGAGGAAGATTGGCCCTAGCTAACATCTGTGCCAATCTTCCTCTATTTTGTATGAGGGATGCCACCACAGTGTGGTTTGATAAGCGGTGTGTAGGTCCATGCCTGGGATCTGAATCACGAACTCCAGACCGCCAAAGAGGAGTGCACAATCTTAACCACTACGCCAGTGAGCCGGCTCCCATATTCCTTTTTTGTATGCATTATCCTATAATTTTTATTGCTAGAAAGCCCTCCATTCTCAAATTCAAATTACCTATATCTTCTAATTATTTTAGATGTTTTGAAGAAATGCTTTCCCTGGCTTTACTGATTTACTGAGAATCACCTTAAGGAAAATGACCCAAACTCCCTAAATCTGAGCTTGAGAAATATAAATAGTGGTTGACCAGCTGCCAACTAGATTTCTCAGACATTTTGCCATATTGTTAGTTTGTTTTCTGGACTACTATGTTCCCAGCTAATAAAATAATACCTGGAGGAAAATAGGTATAATAAATATATTTGTTAAATTCTTTGTTTAATGAATGAGTTATTGAAGATTTCTTTGAAAAATCTTAAAAATGATAGAAGTTTGTAAAAAATAAACTGCCTATTGTTTTGACTAAGTGCCATCTAAGTATGTCCCAAGGTATGTGCTATGGATCATTGTGATTAAAGGAGATTCTAGGTCCAAAAAAGGTTTGGAAAACATTATAAATATTCTCTCTTTTTTTTTGGAGATATACAGAGTATATTATCCTATCATTGACCCTAAAAAGTCCTGTTATCTCTTTATTTAGAATTGTACAAGATTTCTGACTGAAATTATGTGTATATGTAGGTGTGTGTGTGTGTGTTTATGAATGTAAAAATTTACAAATACAATTATTTTGCTTGGAAATCATTTTAGGAAATAATTGCCTAGGGAATTTTCTTTGATTGAACATAAGTAAGGAATTTCTTGACGATCAATGCAAATATATTCAAATACCTTTCTTGTGTGGACCACTAAACAATTTCAAACTAACGAACAATATGCAGTGTCATTTCAACTGTTTACTGTTCAATATCTGTAAATGCTTTCCCTTTCAGTTTACATCAGCCGAAGCCAGTTTCTCTCTCTTCCTAATAGATAGAGCCTCCTTCTCACTTCCGTGGCCTTTACACTAATCTAAGCTCTAAGTGACTTTCATCTGAGTTGCTCCAATATTATCCTGATGGAGTTTCCAAATTCCAGTCCATTCGACACATTTATACAAGTATTTTTTTTGGTAAACTGTAGATTTCTGTGTGTAATTTTCTTTCTTAAAAGTCTTTTAGGGCACCCTACAGCCTCTGGAAAGGAATCCAAGCTTCCCAGATGGTGTTAAGAATCATTCAAGAACTAATTGTGACTTATCTTTCTACTTCCTTTATCCACTGTGGTTGCCACATCACCTGCTTTTTAGACCCAGGGTTCTCAATTACCCATAAGAATCAGATAAGTTGTTCGATAAAAATTTCCAGATTGCCTCATCTACCTGGACCTAAGTCCGTTTTTGAAAAACTGCTCAGCCTCAATGACACCAAAGCTTATTGTATCTGAACCAGCTCCAGAATTTGCCATGAGCTCTCACATCTCAAGCCTTACTCAGGGCTCTTCCCTCTGCCCGGACTCCCTCCCCATTCTTCCAATGAACTTATACTTATGGTCCGATATTTCTTTCCTTGTGATGAATTAAGCATTTTTTCTACTGTACTTCCTCAACACTACTCAGTCTTCTTAGTATATTTATTTATCCCTTTCACTGAAGTGTGTAATGCAAACATTACATTTTCATCACCTTATTGGGATCCACAGTACCTAAGTAAAATTTTCTAATGCAAAATAGAAATGCAATGACTATTTGCTAAGCTACTATTAGCAATAACTATAAATATACTTTGCTCTTGATCTAAAAAAAATTTTAAACATTGTGGGGTATTTATGCATCTGTGGTTTAGTGTGGTAAAGAAAAATGACAATTATAGGTCAACATCTATGTGATTCGTACATAATATTGATGAGGTTTTCTGCCTCTTCAATTGTTTCCTGAACTTCTGCAAAATCTAGAGACTCTAAAGTGAAAAAACCTGTGAAAGAGGAAGAAACAAGGAAAAGCTTTTAAAAGGACAATCAAAGAAAAAAATTTAATTCAACGTGACTCCACACACTATCTGTTTGGAAAAATGTTCACGTTGGTTTACCTTTTTTGTTTGTTTTTTTCTGTGGTAAAATTTATCAAAGTAAAACATTGCTCTTGACTTGAAAAGCCCACGGGTTCCACAGATCTACAGCAGTCTGATTCTCCTCACTGGAACCTAAGCTGCATAAGTGAATGTATTCTGTCTGCTTAGTTAACATAATATAGCCGGTATCTCATGCAATGCCCTGCATGTTTAAATAATCAACAAATTAATGAGTGAATAGATGATCCTGTATTTTAGGGGAAAAATGGAGCTCACAGGAACAAACCATAAACTCTTCTAAGCATTTTCTATGTTAACTCATTATTCCTCACAAATCTATAACGGAGGAACTATGACTATCTCCCTCATTGTACAACTGAGTAAACTGAGTCAGCGTAAGAAAATAAAACTTACCTAAGTCACGGTCTAGGCATCTCCAGAGCTGGGATTTACACCTAGACAGTGACACCAGTCTGTGCTGGGGACCTCTGCTGCTTCCCAATGCTAGCCAAGGCAACGGGAACTCCTCAAATTACGCCTGGGCTGAAGTTTAAGAAACAACTCCAAGTGATAGCTTAAGTCTTTACAGTGTTTCTCAGGTCCCAATATCTTTGCTAGCCCATGCTTTCCCCAACCTATAGACAGAAATCCAGTCTCCTTATCCTGCTGTATCACAAGCCCAGCCTTGCTGTTGAGCAACCTGACAAAACCTGGCAAGATATCATTAGGTCCAAATCCACATTTGGTAGGGTATGAACTCCTTTCACCTTTTAAAAGCAAATATCTGACATGTCTGGGTAATTTTTGGAACTACAGGTCTCCAGAAATGTGGTCTCCTCTCCTATCCGCCTTTATTTTTGTTCCGTATGTTTGTTTCCCTGGATTTCTGACTGATACCTGCTGATTAACCACAAACTAGGAGATCTGCTTTGCAGCAGTCCTCTTGAGCTTAGCCCCAACATCCGCATGTGATTGTTGTCCTTTTATTTAGGTATTGGCTGGGGTCAACTTCAAACAGATGGGTCACTTAAAATCACAGTGTCGTATTTCTTCCGCTTGCAGATGCCAAGTCAGTGAAAAGGATCAGAAGTCTGGAGGAACAAATTCTGTAACAAATCAAGAAGAGCTCACAGGTTCCAGCTGGAAAGTGAAATTGTACTGCTGCCTGGGTGCCTTGGGAGTCAATACTCGAGCTAGTCCTGTAGTTTGCTAGAGTCAGGTCTACCTGTTACTAGCTTTCTCTTTCTCATACTGATCTTTGTTATTTAGATCTTAGCATACTTGAGGCCTCTGAGAGTTGGGCAAAGAAGGCAGGCAGCTAATATTAATTCTTTAGACAGAATTGAGGCTCCGACTGGTTAAGGGACTTTTTCAAGTAGGAGATACTGACTTGAAACCAGTTTTTCTGCATTATGTAGATGATAGGACTAAGAGAAAGAGAACCATATCCCCAATGGCAAGGATTTAATACAATTAATTTACAGTTAAGATAAATACTAAGATGGGAATAAGATGCATTAATTCCTACATATCAAAATGTACTCTGGACTGGTGCTGTGCAACAGGACTTTCTGTGAGGATGTAAATATTATATTCAGTGGAGGAGCCACAATTCACATGTGGCTCATGCAACTCAGGAACTAAATTTTTAAATTTATTTAATTTTAAATACTTTAAAGTTAAATATCACAGGGGACAGTGGCTGCCATATTGGATAGTGCTGTCCTAGATTCTTAAGATTAAGAAAATAGCTGATGAATTTTAAAAAACTAAATTCAGACTCAGTACGCCAGAATATATGGAACAATTTATTTGAATCAAAAGACATTGGATTACCATTTCAAAATAAACATATCCCCAAAGTATAAAATTGTGTATATATAAAACTTTCTGGAAATACACACAATTGTTCATGTGGTGATAGAAACCCATATTAATATGACATGATGTCAACCCTACAGGCTGGTAAGATATATCTCTTTTGGTTACTTGCAAAATATCAGGGAATGATTAAATCTGACACATAAGGTAAGAGGAGAAAAATGTCAAATGCCAACTGCAAATATCAGTTTCTATCATATACTCTTTACTTTGTAGCAGGGCCCTTTTTTCAGCAATAGGCGAATCTGAGGCAACTGCCTTTCGTGTCATACATCATCTTGTGACACAATGGAGAATGCATGGAGAGAAAAGGACACTGTCTCTGAACAAAATATGTTTCAGTTTTGTCTCCTTTGAGTGGCTTCCATCTTCAGCCCATGGGTGCTCTCTTCTTCCCAACTCTTTTCCTGGCATCAGCTGTGACTGAGATTTGATTTTCACAGAAAGCCAACTAGCTGACACCCTCGAGTAAACCCCAGGAATGATGACTTGAGACCCAGACGCTATTTGAAATAATAGAATGAGAGCTTGGAGCAAGAGGCGAAATCAGAGTGGAACCAGCTAAAATGTTTATCACACAGCAATTAACATCTCCCTGGAAGGTGTTAAAGGCAGCTATTTAAATTTCATAACAAAATTAAAACTGAAGGAAAATCTACTTTCTGTATTTGTCTAATATGCATATAACTGAACACAGATGAATTTCAGCTCATTCCAAGCTATATCATTAGAAAATTTTAGTACGTTTGGAACGTTCTGTAACAAGTGAGGGAAACTACCCAAATTTTCCAGAAGCCAGACAAAGATAAACACTTTTATTATTTGTAATATAAAATTCACTATGGAAATCCCATAATAGCTATTATATGATGCAGCATCTTCAGAGTGAATCGTTTATGAGACTTATACAGTTCCCTACTGTGGCTGATATGGTTTATATTAATTTTACTAAGCCACTCAGCACCATGCCTCATGATGCCCTTGTACACCAAATAGAATATATATATACATATATGCATAATATGTGCATATATATTTATACTTTGGTAAACTAACTTATTGAGCAATTATACCCAAAGAGTGTAGATTGATGGGTCATTTTTCTCTTAAAGGGAACTCTCTAGTATAAGCAGAGGCTCTCTCTTAATCCTTATCTTGCTTTCCATTCTGTTAAAGTTGGAGTATAATACAGAAACAACACAGTATTGGCAGGGATAGCTAATACAGATGTTAAAATATAATGCAAAATACATTGACCAAATATAACAGCAATCCCATGTAGTACGATAAAATGTAATAGGCTCTTGGTTTCAAAAGATCAAAATCATAGGCTGTTTTGATTAGGGATGTCCTGGCTTCAAAACAAAGACGTAAAGTCCCTTTAACACTGGTATTGAATGATGAGAATGATAGATGTGCTAATGCATGCTTACCAAGGACATCAGTACTATCTGTGGAGATTGCCCCTCTTTTATTTGTACTCTTCAGTCCGTACCAGGATTATAGTGTTCAACTCATGTCCAGGAGGAGGCACCCAAGATCATGGAGGCTCTGGAAATGAAAGCTTTTGAGTAATCAATTGTCTTCCCCTGAATAGACTCCAAGTGTAGAAGAGTTATATAGGGACGATATCAATGGCTGAAATAATCAAGTAAAATTTTATGAATGAAAGGAAATGCAATTAAGAGAGTTCACAAAAATTCAGTCTTTTCATGCACATTGTTTTGCTAAATAGCAATTAGATTTGGGAGCATGACTTTCAGGTTGAATATTTAATTTTAATTCAGAAGGTAAATTTGGTAAAAATAGAACTACCTTATGCTCCAGCAATTCCACTTCTGGGAATATATTTGAAGGAAATGAAAATGCTACGTTGAAGAGATACCTGCACCCACATGTTCATAGCAGCATTATTTACAGTAGCCAAGACTTGGAAACAACCTAGGTATCCATCAATGGATGAATGAATAAAAAATTCAGCCACAAAAAAAGGAAGAAATCCTGCCTTTTGTGACAACAGAGATGGACCTTGAGGACATTATGCTAAGTGAAATAAGTCAGACAGACAAAGACAAATATCATATGATCTCACTTATATGTGGAATATAAAACAAAAACCAAACAAAGAAAAGAAACTCATAGAAAAAGAGATCAGATTTGTGGTGACCAAAAGTGGAGAGTGGGGAGAGGGGGAATTGCATAAAAAGGGTCAAAAGGTACAAACTTTCAATTATAGCATAAGTACTACGGATGGAGTGTATGACATAAGGACTATAGCTAACACCGCTGTATAATACATAGGAAAATTGTTGAGAGAGGACATCCTAAGAGTTCTTATCACAGGAAAACAATTTTTTAATTTATTTTTTAATTTTTCTTGTACCCGTATGAGATTATGGCCATTAATTAAGCTTCTTGTGGTAATCATTTCATGATAGATGTAAGTCAAATCATTATGTGGTACAGCCTACACTTATTCAGTGCTGTATGTCAATTGCATCTCAACAAACTTGGAAAAAATGCATACAAAAGCAAAAAAAGAGAGGTACACTTAAGTATTCTGTTCAATTTTCTTTGATGTACCTAGCAAACAGTCTAGATTTTAATGTCAGATGACTCATTTTATTTCAGCTTCATTTCTGTTTTTCCTGTTCTTCATAACAACTCTGCAATATAGATTCTACTATCTTTTTATATTTAGAGTTCTGTGGGTTAACCAAGCTTACCAAAGAAATAGAGTATATAAACATAGGTAGATTTTTCTATGTAGATTTCCAGCTGACATAGCACTGTTTGTTGAAAAGACTACCCTTAACTCACTGAATTAGTTTGACACCTTGTTCAAAAATCTATTGAGGTGAATTGATAAAGTGTGGTACATTCAGACAAAGGGATGTCATTCGATGCTAAAAAGAAGTGAGGTATGAATCCATGAAAAGACACGGAGGAATCTTAAATGCATATTACTAAGTGAAATAAGTCAATCCATAAAGGCCACATAGTGTATGATTCCAACTATATGGCATTCTGGAAAAAGCAAAACTATGGAGACAATAGAAAGACCAGTGGTTTCCAGGGGTCGGGCAGGGGGAGAGTTGAATAGGTACAGCACAGACGATTTTTAGAGCAGTGAAAATGTTCTCTGTGATACTATAATGGTGGTCAGATGACATTATACATTTTTCCAAGCCTACAGAGTGTACACCACCAAGAGTGAACCCTCATGTAAAGTATGGACTTTGGAGGAGAATGATGCGTCAGTGCAGATTTATCAGTTGTAACAAGTGTAGCATTCTGATGGGAGATGTTGATAACTGGGAATGCTGTCATGTGTCAGGGGAGGGGATATATGAGAAATCTCGCCACCTGCCACTCAATTTTGATGTGAACCTAAAACTACTTTAAAAACTAAAGTCAAAAAAATCTATTGACCGTGTATGTGTTGGTCTACTTCTAGACTCTGTTCTTTTTCACCAATTCATATGTGTTTACCATAAATTCTGGATTACTGAAGTTTTGTGATAAGTCTAGAATTCAAGTAATGCAAATTCTCTATCTTTGTTAGTTTTCTATTTTTTATACTTTGGATACTCTAGGTTATTTTCCTTTCCATATAACTTATAATAAGTTTGATACTTTCCACAAATAAGTTATGGAGATTTGAGTGGGATTGCACTGAATAAAAGAAATGGAAACTTTTAAAATATTGAGGATTCCAAACCATGAACATGGTATATACTTGTATTTCGTTGGGCCTTTTGAATTTCTCTCAGCAGTTAGATTCAGTGTTCTGCGTATATGCTGTTTATATTTTTATTAAAAACTTCCCTGAATATTTTGTTTTTGCAGATATTTTAAATAGTATTTTTATATTTTATCTTTGAAATGTTTATTGCTATTTTACAGAAACACAAATAATTATTGAATATTCACCTTGTATCTTGCAGCCCTGCTATGTTTACTTCTTAGTTTGAACAATTTTTGTAGATTCTTCAAGATTTTTTGTATTGAAGATTATATCATCTGTAAGTTTTTCTTTTTTACATTTACTACTGCTTTTTGTTTTCCTTGCCTTATTGCATTGGCTAGGATTTCTGGAACAATGTTGAATAGAAGCAATGGGAACAGGCATCCTTACCTTATTCCTGATGGACAACATTCAGACTATAGTGTGAAGCGTAGGGAGTTATTTTACTTGATTGTTGGTTTGTTGGTTAATTGGTGGCTACCCTTTACCAGGTTGAGAATGCTCTTTTCTATTCCCAGCTTACTAAATCTTTTAAATTATTAATCAAACTTGTTTACTTTTATATAATTGTTTGTTAATTAAAATTGTTTAATTGTTTTGATCAAAACATTAAAGCATTGAATTAATTAGTCAAATTATTTTCTGCAAAATCTGAGATGATATGATTTTTCTTTTATCAAATTAATATGGTGTATTATATTGATTGATTTCTGGATGTTAATCCAAAGTTACATCCCTGGTCTAAACTGAACTTGGTCATGATATATTATGCTTTTAATACATAGCTGGAATAAATTTGCTTATATCTTGTTAAAGAGTTTTGTGTCTAAGTTTATGAAAATGCAAATCTGTAGTTTTCTTTCCGTAGTGTCTTTGTGTATTTATAGTTTTAGAGTAATACTGATCTCAAAAATTGGTGTGGTAAATCCCCTACTTTCTGAAAGATTTTCTGTACAATTGTTTTTTATTCAAAGTAATTTTATTTGAGATTATAATGGTTTGTAACATTTTGTAATTTCAGGTGTACATTATTGTTTATCAATTCCTGAATATACTTCATCATGCTCACCCCCAGTAGTCTAATTGGATTTATATTCTCTTTAAACTCTGGTAGAAATAACAAGTCAAGCCACAGAGTCCTGAAGTTTTCTTTACAGGAATATTTTATAATTTTGATTTTAGTATTTTAAATAGATGTAAGGGTATTAAACTTTTCTCATTCTTCTTGAGTTGTTCTGAAAAACTGTTTTTTGAGGAATTTTCCATCTTAGTTTTCAAATTTATTGGCATAAGGTTTTTCATAATATTGTCTTAGTATTCCATTAATGTATATAATATTCTTTCATTATTCTATTAATATTATCTTATTCTATTAATGAATGAATTATTCTATTCATCTCTTATCCATGATATTGGTTATTTTTGTTTTTTCATTTTTGCTCTTGATCAGTTTTGCTACAGTTTTATTTTCTCTATTGATATTGTTTAAGAATCCATGTTTGGTTTCATTGATTTACTCTGTTATGATCCATTTACTGTTTCAATATTTTCTGCCATTATTTTTGTTATACGTAAACTTCTGCTTAGTCTACATTCAGCTTGCTGTTATTTCTTAGCTTCTAACTGTGGAAAATTAGATCATTGCTTTTAAATAGTTTTTTCTATTCTTATATAAGCATGTAAAACAATAAATTAACTTTAATGCACATCTTTAACTCTATCTCAAATTTTTGGCATAGTATATTTTATTTTCATTCAATTCCAAAATGTCCTAATTTTCCCTAATATTTCTTTTTGACTCATGGCTTAATTTGAATAGTTGTTATTTTTAAATAGAATTTTCAAATATGTGAAGATTATTCAAATATATTTATGCTATTGATAACTAATTCAATTCTGTTGTGGTCAGAGCACATACTTGGTATAATGTTAATACTTTTACATGTCTTGATATGTGTTTTATTTTACAGCATAAATTCTACCCTGGTGAATATTCCATGTACCCTTGCAAAGAATGACTATACTGGTATATGTTAATTGGAGAATTCTACATTTATAAATTGTCAGGTTTGTTGATGATTTTCTCCAAAATTTGTGTATATTTACTAATTTTTTTATCTGCCTGTTTTATAAATTATGAACTAGTGTTGAGAGCCTCCAAATATATTTATCGATTTATTTCTCTTTTCAGGTCTATTAGATTTTGCTTCATATGTGTTAGATTCATACACTTTTAGGATTTTTGTATCTTTTATATGAATTGACCACTTTATCACTCTGAAAAATTCCTCTATTCCTGGTAATATTCCTTGTTCAGAAGTCTACTTAGTTTGATTATAATACAGACATTTGAGCAATCATATGATTATAATTTACATGTCTTTTTCCATAATTTTCTTGGGTTAGATTTATTATGGTGTTGTTTCACAAAGCAAAATTCTCCTTTTTTAGGTGTTGAGTCTAATGAGTATTCACAAATGTTATAGTGATGTTATCTTATCACAGTCAATATATAAATTTTCATCTACTCAAAAATTGCCCTCGTAGCTACTTGTGTTATCTTCCTATTGCTACTGCAGCAAAGTAGCACAAAATCAGTGGCTTAAAAAGATACATATTTTCTTATCGTCTTGGAGATCAGAAGCCAGAAAAGAATCTTAAGGGGCTAAAATCAAGGTGTCAGCAGAGTGGTTCCTTCTCCACGAAAGAATACATTTCTTACTTCTTCAAGGTTCTGGAGATTTCTGGAGTTTCTGGCTCCTTGACTTATGGCTGTATCACTTCCATCTCTGCTTCTTTTATGAAATTGCTTCTCCTTGTTCTTCTGACTCCTCCTGCAGCCCTCTTACGAGGACCTTTGTGATTACTTGGCGCATCCTGATAACCCTGCATAATCTCTCCATCTCCAGATCCTTGATTTAAAGATGTTTACAATGTCCCGTTTACTCTACAAGGTGTCATTTGTAGTTCTTGGGATGAGCAAGTGGACATATTTAGGGCCATTATTCAGCCTATCACATCCCTTAAAGTCCATCTCCTTCTCCCCTCCAGTGCACATCTGACTTCTGCTGTTAGAGATTTGCTTGTTTGGAATGTCGAGTTAGTGGAATCGTATACTCTGTAGTTTTTACGTGGCTGTAAAATGCTTTTTGAGATCCATTCATTTTTTTAAATATGTTTCAGTAATATGCCACTTTTTAATTTTGTTTTATTTTATTGTATGGATTTACCATGGTATGTTTATTCATAAATCAGTAAACAATTATTTTACTTTTAGCTATTCGTACCATAATTTTTTTATTCATAGGTTAATGGACATTTGTGTTGTTTTTAGCTATTAGGGATATAGCTCCTATAAACATTTGTGTACAGATTATTTTTGTAGACTTGTATTTTAATTTGTCTTGTGTAAATATCTAAGAGTGAGAATACTAGTTACCTGTTCATTGCATGTTTTCCAAAATGACTTTGCTATTTTACATTTCCACAAGAAATATATGAGAGTTCCAGTCATTTTGCATTCTTACTGTCACTTGGTATTATACCAAAAATAAACTTGGTTTTGTTTTTATTTTTAATGTTAGCTCTTCTATTGAGTATGTAATAATATCTCATTGTGAATTTGACTTGCCTTTCCCTAAGGACTCATCATGATGAGTGTATATTTTTTGTGTTTATTTCTGTTCTTCGTAGAAGTGTCTCTTCAAATAATATAAGCAATATTTATACTGAAAGAAGCATTACTGGTTGATAGTTTTATTCTTTAAGTACTTTAAAAATGTGAGCTTCACTGTCTTCTGATTTGCATAGTCTCAGAAGTGCAGTGTACTGAATTCTTTCATTATTTTATTTCACTTTTTCTCCTGTATATATCATGTTTTCTTTTTCTCTGACTGTAAATCTGATTATTTTTACCTTACTTTCGGTTTCTAAAGTTTGGTTATTATGCCTAGATTTTTATTTTTCTAACTTTTTTCTCCCACTATTTCATTATGTTGGAGATTTCTGAGATTCTTGGATCTGTAGTGTGTTCTCTTTCATCAATTTTGGAAAATTCTCTGTTATTATCTCTTCATTTATTATACATGCTCCATTCTGTCTTTCTTCCTTTTGGGGTATGGAGTCTAATTATACATATGTTAAACTGTTTATCAGAGTTCACTGAGAGATTTTCTTCTTTTTTAAATTTCACCTTATTATTCTTTGTTTTCAATTTGGATAAAACCTATCTTTGAATTGACTGGATCATTATTTAGCTATTTCTAGTCTGCTACTCAGTTGACAGAAAGATTTATCATCTCTGATACTCTGTTTTCTTAAATTTTATTTCTAGCTTTTCCATTTTACTTGTTTTAGAAAATTTCTTTTTCATGAATGTCATTCACCTTGTCTACTAGATGTTTTTAGATCCTTTTAATCATAGCAATTTTCTCTGATGGTTCCAAAATCTTTCTCATTTCTGGGTCATATTCTATTGATGATTTTATCTTTTGATAATGTTTCATTTTCTCCTTTTTTGTGTTATAATTTTTTACTGAATACCAATACTAAGTGTAGGAGACTAGGAGAGACTGAGGTAAATTGTACTTACTCTCAGTTATCTAGTTAACATAGTCAATAATTGGCCTTTATCTAGTTAACATAGTCAATAATTGAGTTGGGTTTTGCTTTTGTTTTTTCTGTAGTCATTTTCAGTGCATCACAGACTTCAAACTCCTCCAGTGGTGGTTTGACTCACCTTGTGTCTACTGTGGGGCCTAAAGTGATGAAGAGATTTCCTGTGGGTTCCCATTTAATCCTCATATTTCAGCCATGTTGCAAGCTTAAATCACAGAGGGGAATCTCTCTCCACATTCTTCCCCTGTAGACCCTGTTATCTGTTGCTACGCCCAAGGTGGAGTGGCAAAGGTTCTCTTGGGCCAGCTCCAGTCTTGACAGGTGTGACAAGTTTGACTCCAAGTGGTTGAATTTTCCCTTCCTGCACTTAATCTCAGTTGTAGCCTAACTGTGTTGTATTAGTCAAGGATCCTGTCCAGGAGAAAGTAATTACAGTAGTCCCCCTTTATCCATGACAGATACGTTCTAAGACCCCCAGTGGATGCCTAAAACTGCAGATAATACCAATCCCTATATATGCTATGTTTTTTCCTATACATACATATCTATGATAAAGTTTAACTTATAAATTAGGCACAGTAAGAAGTTAACAACTATAACTACTAATAAAATAGAACAATTATAACAATATACAGTAAGAAAAGTTACTGTAGATCTTAGCAACCTCAGCATACAATTCTTTTTCTTTCTTTATTGAGTCTAGAATTTCCACTTCTTCACTTAACGGGAGCACTTTATGGCTTCTCTTCAGCATATCCAAGTTTCCAGCATCACTATTCTTGTGCTTTGGTGCCATTATGAACTAAAACAGGAGTTACTTGAAAAGCACTGCAATACTGAGATTGCTACTAAGTAACTAATCAGCAGGTAGTGTATACAGTGAGGATATGCTGGGTGGAGAAATGATCTCACATCCTGGACAGGATGGAGTGGGATGGTACAAGATTCCATCACGATACTCAGAACAGCAGCAATTTAAAGCTTATGAATTGTTTATTTCTGAAATTTTCCATTTAATATTTTTGGACCATGGTTGAACATGGGTAGCTGAAACCAAAGAAAGTGAAATCACAGATAAGGAGGGACTACTGTATTATACTTTTTACTTCAAGAATTTTGATTTGAGTATGTTGTATAGTTTTCTGTATTATGCCAAGATTCTCTAAAACGTCACTTAATTATTTGAACATAGTGAGCATACTTATTTTAAAGCCCGTGTGTGAAAATTTTATTTCTTATTCTATTTCTACTGTCTGTTTCTTTGTAGTGGCTTTGAGTTAAGCCTTGCCTTCTTGTATGTTCGGGTTTCTTTTTTCCTCCCCAAAGCCCTAGTGCATGGTTGTATATCCTAGCTGTAAGTCCTTCTAATCCTTCTATGTGAGTCACTGTCACAGCCTGGAAACTGACAGATGAGTGGTGTGGTTCCAGAACCAGGAAATGAACATGGGCCCCCGAAGCAGTGAGGCCACTGAACTTTAACCACTAGACCATCAGGGCTGGCTCTGCCTGGTTATTATTTTTTTTAATTGAAACCAGACATTATGCATAAAAGCATACACATATATTTTTAATTTCCCTCCAGAGATGATTTAGTTATGCTTCTAGCAGGCAACAAAGGTAAAATCAGATAATTTTAATCTTTCCAGGAATTGAATTGGTTTAGTTTTTGACTGTAGTTATTGTGGCTGGTCAATATCAGGCTCACAATTGCTCTTAGTGTGTAGATATTGGGAATCCCCAACAAAAAGCTGGAGTATTTGGCATACTTTTATACATGGTAAACTCTGACCTCCAATATTGGTCCCCAAGACACGAGATTGCTACAGTCTCTGAACAGCTTCTCAGTCTTGTAGCAACCGATTTCAGAAATGGTCGTTTCAAAGTTTTCCTAAAGGCCATGATCATTCTTATTGGATTCTCTCTGTTTGGAACCTCATATCTAAAAATTCTCACTGCCTTGAAAACTTTAAATCATCTATATCTGTGTCATGTCACCTAGATATGGTACACCTGTATATGATATATGTCCATATCTCCATCTAGATATGGTACACCTGTATATGATATATGTCCATATCTCCATCTAGATATGGGTACACCTGTATATGATATATGTCCATATCTCCATCTAGATATGGGTACACCTGTATATGATATATGCCCATATCTCCATCTAGATATGGGTACACCTGTATATGATATATATCCATATCTCCATCTAGATATGGTACACCTGTGTATGATATACGTCCATATCTCCATCTAGATATGGTACACCTGTGTATGATATATGTCCATATCTCCATCTAGAGATGGGTACACCTGTGTATGATATATGCCCATATCTCCATCTAGATCTGATACAGATACGGTTCTAGACACAGATGTGGATCCAAGTCTAGTTAGGATAAAGATACAGACATACCCTCCTATAATTTTTAAAAGAATCCTTGTTTGATGCAATAAGGGTATTTGCTAAAGTGGTGACAGTGTAAATGTCAAAGGGTCAAATCTTAGACATTTTATAAAAAAATAATTCTGAATCTGTGTAACATACATTATAGTATTTTTCATATCCTTATGATATCATTTACAAGGTAAAAGGAAATAAATAAAGTTCTTTTGGAAGAACAAGATAGTGGATAGGTAAAACACACTGCATTTAATATTACGGTGAAATAACTAGATACAAGTAATCATTCCCAGTTATCACTTATTTTCACAGTTTGAGGGGTGAAGTATAATTAGGATTAATGGTTTCCAATGATAGTTTTCTAGGAAAAAGTGCGTCCCCAATGCTTTTATTCAGTTTACTGATATTGAGACAGCATCTATACCAGTGCCATGCTGCAAAAGAAATAAAACCAAATATATAATAACTTAAAAACAGGGGACGTTTGAGTTCCTTCTTTGCTAGTAATTATTTGAAACACACGTGAATACTTTCCTATAGAATGTGTTAAACTAAATGCATCTGACACAGTTTAACATCCAAAGGTGTCACCTCTCTCTGTTATGAAGTGTTTCTTGAAGTGTCTTTTATATAGTATTACAAAATACAGTGTCATATTGCCATGTATACAAGCTGTATTGGACCTACTTGCCTACAATTTCTTTTGTGGCTGGATAATGTTCTACTTAATTTTTTCCAACCATATTTCTTACTAAAGGGCCTTGCACGTAGGACTAGCTTGATTTGGGTTTGCTAGGTTATATTAATTTTGTTTGAAAATTAGGACTATTTTGATCAAACCAGTTCCAACACTTTTCCTCAGCTGTTGTGTTCATCCTTCTTTTTTCACACATTTCTTGGCTAATGTATCATGCATTCCCTCCTGTGAGCAGCTGGCATGATATATAGAGTAGATGTAGTGCATTAATTCTTGACTACTGGGAATTACCAGCTGGCACAGCAGATAACTGGATAAGCAATAACAATAGTAGATAAGATTATCTATGCCTTATTCCAGAGAAAACATTCATAGAGGCCTGAAATTCATAATTGTCCTTTTTGAATTTATCCAGATTTTGGCATGTTTTGAAGTAATGCCTGGGAATTCTCTCTATAACTAATGAAACCATTAATAATGTATCTTTTTGTGTCTTCAGGCTTAACTCATGCAAAAATGTCTGTGCTTTATAGATAAATAATGAGAGATTGAGTAATACTTGCTGATTTAAGATCAACTTATATAATATAGCATCTTTCCAAACTCAGTATGGTGTCAGACTTATAAACAAGATGAATTCAGATGCTGAAGGGAACACCTCGAGAGCTGATCGTGACAAGGTCCCAGCCATCATACTGAATGATCACAGACCATGAAGAAGGCACCACATGCTTTGACTTTGATGAAATTAAATACTACTTTTGATAAGCTTTACTAACCCTATTTCCAGGAAGAGTTAAGTATATAGAGAAAATACTCTAGTAAATCAAACAGCTTAGTTGCTTTAGAAATAGAACATTTTGAATTTAAAGATAATGATTCTAAATCTCTACTACCTATGTAATTTTGAATCAGTTTGTCTGTTTGAATACATAATATTATACCCTTGCTTAACAATCAGAGTGTCTTAGTAAAGAAGATTATATGCAATCTGGCACTACAGAAACCCATCTGCAAAAGAATTACTTTTAAAAAAGGAAAATTAATGATTAGCTCTGTGAAACGCAATCATAGAATAATATAATTTTAGGGATCAGTTAGGCCAATACCCTTAATTTACACGTGAAATAATCAAGACCTCAGCTCACAAAGAGAATTGAATGACAGGACTAAGAACATGAGTTCTCCAGATTTCAGATCAGATGTCTTTTCTTCTGAGTCATCTTGGAAAGCCATTGTAGGCTTATATTCATGTAACCCTCCTGTGATGATTGCACTGAAAATCAGCAGTAAGAATTTATGCAGCCCTGCAATTTTATGTATTGACATTATTGCAGGTTTAAAGCTACTCGAGTTGAAATTAAAGATTTTCTATACTGATACTACATAGAGAAAACAAAATAAAAGTATCCAAGGGCCAAATATCAATCATAAAGGAAGTACACCTGAAGGAAACGTAAGTCAAAATGCTTTGCAATGATTCCTAAAGGAAATGAAATAGTTCTATGCGAACATACATTAATATATGTCCAAAAGAGGTTTTGAGGTGAAACAAAAAAAAAAAAGGCACGCATACCAACTCTTTCTCCAGGAAACAACAAAACAAAGCAGGCTGCAGTAGAGAAGCTATCTCATTTATGCACAAAATGTTGGATGGATAGAATGCCAGGAAGTCCAGAAAGACATATGCGAAATGTTCGCGTATAATCACCACTGTGAAGTGAGATTAATGAGGTGGGGGAGGCACTTTCCTTTCCAGTATTTTTTATTTCACAGTTTTTGGTGCTATTAATGTCCCTGCATTCTTTTCCTATAATGTTCAGTTCCAAAATGGTGATGCAATTGAAATATGCAATCTAAGGAAGTTAATTCAATTAATCGTTGACTAAGGACATATTTTTGTATACATCCATTTCAAGCATTGCCTGAATGGCATAAAATGTGTCAGAGAGAGCATAAAAAGTGGCAGACTTCGAACAGGAAGCAAGATACCAATAGGCATCCCAAAAGGAGCATGGATTTAAAGGAGTTATTTTTGAATGTGAGAAAACTGTTGAGTCATTGGCAAATATCTTTAAAATCTTTAATGTTAAACTGATGGTTACATGTTACCATTTGTCTGCAAAAACTTCACTATACGGTCTGCCCTAGACACCTGTAAATTCACCCAAATATCTGGAACTCAATAGCTGAGGAGGCATTATCTTATTTACATATATATTGTGGAAACATCAACATGTAAGCATACTTCTCTGATCACCTTGCTGAGAAATTCATTGTCCCAATGTCTGCTTGAGTCTCAACTGGGCACTAAATCGTGAGATTGGGGTAACTTATTATCTTAGTTTGCATTATGAAAATATTAATGTCTTATTCTTATCTAGATCTTTTCAAAATATAGCATGTCTACACTATGGATCTCAATGACTTCCAGAGGCACTGACTTCAACAGGACCACCATATAAGTATTAAGAGCAGCAACAACTGTTATTAGTTCTGATATGCTTTCTCTTCATTTTGATAAGAAGTCCCTAGGAACTGATTTTGAAAAGCTCTGAGTTAGGAACTGACTAATCAAAATTCCATTTCTATCCCGGTCCTTATTAAATTGACACATTTGGATTAGAAACTTAGTATTCCTTTGTCTTAGTAACTGCTTCTAGAGGAACCATGATAAGGAACCTGAGATTAAATAAATTTAGCTTTCAACTTCTGTTTCTTACACAAGCATTAGTGAATTCTATATATTCAAGGATTGTTTTTGAGAAATTGGGCTGAATGGTTATTGAAGTGATAAAATATAATTAAAATAAGATCTAATAAGGTCACTTATCTGAATCTAATCTAACCTTTTCCCAAATATCTGTTGCATAGAAAATCTTCAGATGGTAGAAGTCTATAGCAGATTAATTTAAATGAGAAAAACAATAATTCATTCCAAACCCAGGCATAAAACCCAACCATTTTTTTCCTGGTATTACTAAAAATCTCTAACACCTATATAACTGTTAATCAAAAAAATTCTTTCTTTTTTAAAAAATAATTTAAAGTAATAATTACCCAATGAGTACTTGTTTATCATTACCCAATAATTACCCAATGAGTGCTTCATTTATCCTGTTCTCTGAACAATGATAAGACTCCGAGTTTAAAGAGCTACTTGAGAGTAAATTCTTTGCTACATAATGCTTGAAATTGTTCAACGTTTTCACCGTCCACTTCAAGAAAGCCAGCCTTACATGATTATTTTTCGTCCTCTGCTTCCTCTGAAGTTTGGAAGTCAGGGAAAAAATGGAGGTCCAGTTTATTCCACATTCTATTTACTGTTATTTTTTGTAAAAACTGATTAATGAATCCATTTTCTCAATGTCAAATTTTTCTATAAATCCGCCATCAAAGGAGCATAATCTGCTTTAGCAGGCCACAGCAGAGATCTGCACCAGCTGTGTATGCAGTGGCTGGAAGTCGTTGGTGAATCCTTGGATCCACAGGTGGCAATAACGAAGTGGCAGGGGGAAGCACAAAGGCCACTCACAGGTTTTGGTTTTTGGCTTCACACACCAAGAAAAGTTTCAAATTAAACATCATCCCCTTCATCTCCCGCTATATACAACATTAGTCTATTTTTGAAGGTTTTATGTTCTTGTTCTCTTTCTGATTTTTTTTCTTTTGAAATGAATGTTCTAGATAATGCTTATTTAGAAAAAGGCCCAGTTTCATTCAGATTAAAATTCTGCTTTGCAGTGAAACCATTTTGTCAATTACTACTGCAACTCGCTGAGGAAGATCGCAGGAAGTTCATTATAAGTGATCTTCAAATTATCCATTTTTAGAGTTTTAAGATTTCTCCACACACCCTAGGTTTGCTTGAAATAGAATTTTTTTTTATCAAATCATCTCCTTTTGCCATCCACTTCTTCATCAGATCTTTGGTGACAATCAATGCTTTCCATTGTATTGATATGGTCTCAATGATATCCATCCTGATTGTAACCACTGTTTCACAGCAAAAGAAATTTCTCTAATTATTAAAAGGTTACATGCCATCTTGGAGCTCTCTAGAATCCACAACACCTCCATAATTCATTTAAATTTTTTTCATACTTAAAAATCTTCTGTATGAAATATGGTGATATATGCATGGCGAGGCTTATGACTTTTCTGCATTCACCTCTTTCCACACACTCTATGACTTTCAAATAGTCTTTTGATGCATAGACTTTGCTAAGCCTCTTAACTTGCCTGCTTTCCTAGGAGACTATGTCACTATTTTAGAAGATATTTTTTTAGTAATGTGGGGAAGACGTTATAGATAATGCACACCATGTCTAAAAATCAAGATAACAAGCTGTATTTTTATTAAAACAAAAGCAGAGATATGACCATGATTCATTGGATATCATCCCTCCAAAGCTTGCACACACATGAAAATTTCCCTGATCGATTCATGCATGCTTATCATAATGGGTTTTCAATTCAGATGTCAAGTGCTGGGAAACAATGCACATTATTATAGTAGAATTCAGATTATGAGATCAAATAGTGCAGGAATCTAAATCTTGTATTATATGTTCTGTTAACATGCACCCATAGTCTTTACACTAACTGTGAATTGGCTTCACGACTTCACATTGCTTTTTTTAGTAATACTTGAGTGGGAACTACAAAAATGAATAGAACAGAATTCACTCTGCATCACAAAGATTACCTACAGCTTAATAAACAGTTAAGCTAGAGATATAAACACACGCATGTGTATATAAAATTTGAATTATGTATTATACATAATCAGGATCTGAGATAAAGAATGTGATCATGAAATTAGGACTGCATTTTCAAAATATTAACAGAAAGCATAATTTATATAGAGATACAACCATGATAATTCTACAAGACAGACTGGTATTCTCTTAGCTAAAAGGGACTGAGACAAATGTGGTGTAACTTGCCCTCAGCGATGCCATCTTCTTTGATCAGCTTGTCCTCTTATGTGTGTCACACCGATATACCTCTCACACTACTTCATGCCCTCTTGACCCACATCCAAGGTTCAAGGGTGACAAACAACTGAAATTCAGGATACACATTAGAGAGTCTTCGTTATCCATTCACAAAACTCAAGTCATTTGTTCCTATTTCAAAAGCAATATAAACTAATCATTAAAAGCAAGGGTTTGAATCTCTACCCCATGACTTACTACTGGTGTGACAGTGGGTAAATGCACTGATGGCGCTCCATCTCAGATTACCAACTGGAAAATGGGCTTTATGTCTATTCTCAAGATCAAATGAGACATGTATTGCACATACAATGTTTTGCACAAATCCTGGCTCATAGAAAGCACCAAATAAACAGGAGTTCTTATAAGGGTGGTTAAATTCTGTTATAAGGAGATTTGTCTATGGTCTTACTTGAGTTGTGTTCCATATCAACGCATATGTTTCAAAGTTATTGATGCATCTGGCTGCTCCTTTCATACTGCGGTTGCTCTTTTCTGCTCCCTGTGGGAGGCAATCTTTTAGAGAATCCCCTAAATATTACAGCAGAAACAACTTCAAAATATCTTTACAGTACGTGATAGTTGCTTCTTACATCACACTGTGAAAAATGATTTTGCTGTTTCAAAAATTAATTTATGGCCAATTTATACATCTGAGATGAGGTGTATAGGTTAGTAGATTAATAGGAGGTCAGTTTGAAGTAGACACTTGATAATATGATCATGCAAGTAAAAGATGAGTTTCCTATTAAATGAAAGGATGATAAAACTCAGAAAAAGCAAGGCCAGCTTTGCATCTGATTTTAAGATGACTTGGATATAGGACTTCCGCATTACAGGCACAAAAATATACACATTACAACCAATGTACTTCAGGTGATTATTAAGTCAATGTGACTTTTTAATGATGTGTTTTGACACTGTTGAATCAAAATTTCAATATAATATTGCTACGTATATTGTGTGTGATTGTCAACTACGCTGGTCATATTGAGAATATGGATTTGCAATCTATGTGGGGCAACAACTTGCCCAAGAACTCACTCTCAGGAGACATTTAAAGCTGAGCTGTCAAAACACTGCCGCACCCCCAGTGTCTTGGTGCATCCTGGTGGGCAGCCAACAGGGACAAAAATTTCACCTACTAATCTTCTTTTATTCTACCTCAAAAATATGGCACTTCAGAAGTCTCAGACCACTTTTCTCAATTGGGCTTCTAAAGAATGAATTATTGTAGGACGTTTATATTATGTATTATATGATACTGATTATATGATTTATATTATATGATATATGATTATTATATGATACTGTGTTATAGGATACTGAGGATGGAAATTTCAAACTATTTCTGGAGAGAGTGATGATTTGGCCTTATCATTTGAACAGAGCTCATGTGCTAGTGACCCTGGGGAAAGAAGCACCAGGCAGCCGAACGGGAGTGGGAGCCTCTCCCAGGTGATGTGTAAACAGATTGGGATGGCGCACATCTTCTTCACCTGCATTACCAGAGGCTTCTATTCTCATGAGATTTTAACAAGTACCTTGGAAGGCTAAGTAATTTCCAGGAATCTGTCTGGAAAAGTTCATCCCTACAAGTCTAAAGAAAGCTAAGCTACCATTCTATTTCTTTCTTTCTTTTTTTTTTTTTTTTTTTGAGGAAGATTAGCCCTGAGCTAACTACTGCCAGTCCTCCTCTTTTTGCTGAGGAAGCCTGGCCCTGAGCTAACATCGTGCCCATTTTCCTCTACTTTATATGTGGGACGCCTACCACAGCATGGCATGCCAAGCGGTGCTATGTCCGCACCCCGGATCCGAACTGGCGAACCCCGGGCCGCGGAGAAGCAGAGCGTGCGAACTTAACTACTGTGCCACCAGCCGGCCCCTACCGTTCTATTTCTTAAAGGGTTATATTCAGTAATACATCCGGAAAAAATTTCCATTTAGAAAAAAGTCTTTCAACTGATTACATGTCGGCAATTTCAGCTATTTACTGTTTCATTAACATATCGTCTTAAGTTCACCTGTAATTTAATTACAAACGGATTAGGAAAAAGATTCATCCTGTATCTTTGTATGCTCTGTGTCGAAATATATGAACAAATTAGGAGAGAATTCTTTCTAAAGCAATTCTTTTGTTTAAATTAGGTTATAAAATTGAATTACTTAATAGCAAGCCAATAAAGCTGGGCAGCTTTATAATCTTCCAGGTACTTTCAAATGTAATATTGCGTCTGATTCCCGTGTTAGCTCTCGAAGATAAGTTTGTCGAGTATTGTTACCCCAGATCCACAAAAGTAGACACTAAAGGAGAGAAATCAAGTAATTTAAGTCAGTGGAAAATCATGACTAGAACCTAAATTTTGAGATTCTTAATGAAGAAGGGCTCTGTCTATACCAGTGCTTATACTCGCTTTAGCTATACCACACTCGGTCGCAAACGTTCTATTGGTGTTGCTCAAACTTGGTTGCAAATGAAATTCACCATGGCAGCTTGTGAATAATGCTTGAACTACACACACACACGCACACACACACAATATGCACACATGCACCCATGCAGACACTCATGCATTCACAAACGAGATATTTTATTATTGGGACTTCATCATAAATCAATATTTACGTAAATCAGTATGAAAAATCAAAAGACCCCAGTAGACAAATGGAACAGACTAAACTCTGCTTGATTTTCTTCAAAGCTTTATATACACATGCTTACTTTATCCTTTTCAGTTTTTGCTGTTAAATTTTAAAATATGTGCTTGTTGTGAGGAGTGGAGTTGTTCAAGTTTCAGAGTGAAATGTTAATACTCCTACTTTGTGGCGGTATCAGCCATGTATAGATGTTTCTACTTCTTTATCTGCATTCTTACCATTACATATATAATGAGGATTCTGGAATGTGATACTCAAGTCTTCCGTATTTGTACCTTTTTCCCTACAGGGTCTACTAATTTCTGAAAAATCTGTGTGATAAATTTACATTGTAACTAAAGGATTCATTTTCTCCTTGAACTCTATCAGTTTCTGTTTTACATAAATCAAAGCTATATTTTAAGTGCATAAAATTCATGACTGTTAAATAATCGTGAAGAATTGTTCCTTTCAGCAAAGTACACTTCACTCATTTTTTAACAATTTCACTTGAATTGTATTTTGTTATCTATTATTACTGTTAATCTGCTAGTGTTGCCAGGTATCTTTTTACATTGATTTATTTACAGATTCTTTGATCATTGAGATTTTGCTGTGCTCGATTTAGAAAGATTTTTCTGAGAACCTGTCATTAATAGATGACTCTAATCCATTCACATTTATTGTTTTAATTATATATTTGGATTTATTCTTGCCATATGTTTTCATATATTGTATTTATTATGCTTCCTAGTTGTTTACTTTTCTTCTCTTATCTGATATTTGTTGAAGTTGTTGTTTTCCGTGGTTCATTTTTTAGGTAAATATTTATTTTTATGCAATCAACTTAATTTTTTTGGTGATTACTGTGAAAATTTTAGCATTTACTAAAAATGTTAAATTTCTAACAATATCTAGAGTCAACAATAGATATAGGTAAAATTTTTTCACTTTTCTAGGTTCCTTCCTCATTTCTTCTAAGATGATATGATCTGTAATTTTGGTCAGTAGTATAATTTATTAATTTTAACTCAATTTTTATTTAGACTTAAACATTTGTTTTATTCTTTTCTTTTCCATCACTGATGTTTCATTCTTCCTGATTAGCTTATTTTTCTTGCAAACTATAAAACTTTTTTCTATTTTTTGAAAAAGTAGAGATGAGATTTTCTTGAAAAAGAATCCACAGAAATCAAAATTCCTTTATCATTAGGTGCCTGAAATGTTATTTTGTTCTCACACTTGAATGATAGTTTGACATGGATAGAAATCTAGATGAGGCTTATTTTCTTTTAAATTTTAAAGATATATCTCTATTCTATATTAACATCCATTCTTACAGACAAGAAGCCCAATGCCACTCTGGCTGTCATTTATTCACAAATAATCTCTAATTTTGTCTGAGAGCCTATTAGGGTATTTTTTTGAATACCTAACTTGCAAATTTTTACTGTCGTGTGTCTAGGCGTGTTCGTGTACGGGTGTGTGTGCATGCGTGTGTGTGTGTGTGTTTGTGGATGTGTGTGTGTTCATTTGGGCAGTTGCTTTGCTTATTTTTATCCTGGTTGTTCAGCTGGTCCTTTCAATTTTACCTTTCATGTTACCTTTAATTTCTAATTTTTTTCTTTCCTTATTTTTTCTCTATTGTGGCAGTTATCAATTTATTAATTCTCAGCTCCAAATCCTTACCTCATCGCCCACTTTGCAAAAAAAAAATAGCTGGGCTCTTTAGATATTGTTCCTTTGTTAGTTTGCCAATACTGAGCTTTGTCAGTAGAGGGTGCTGCCGGGCGTTAGCGGAAGAAGGGCTTTTCTCCTCCTGGTTCGGGGGGTGCTCCTTTTGTCAGGCTCATGCAGTATGTGTAGAGCTTTCATCAGTACTAGGAAGCCAGTAGCACTTAGCATCTTCCCATGGCAGCTTCTGCCATCATCCCCTTAGACACTGCTCATCTTACTTCTGTAATTATACTGTAACGGATAATGCAAAGCAAGAAAAATAGAAGGGGAAATATCTGGTACTCATTTGGCATTGATTTGATTGCTTGATTGATTGATATAGGTGACTCTGCAAATATTTAATATTATTAACACAAATGATCATTTGTAGAGTCTATAACAAACCAGAAACATTTAATATTATTGGTATGTGTATCAGTGAGGGTTCATTCAGCTGTAAATAACAGAAATCTACAACCAGTGACTTAACAAAAGATTTTGTTCACTTCACTTTCTTTCTGGTGTCATTACAATATCAAGAGTCTGGGTTCACATTTTCTTATTTTTTCCACACTCCTCCTCCCCGAAGTCATGGTCACAAAATGGCTGCCTCAGCTCTAAACATTGCTTCTGTATTCGAATCAAGAAGAGGACAAAAGATTTATTAAGGTATGTCCATTTTATTAGAAAATTGAAAACATTTTCTGAATCTCCAGAATATATTTCCTTTTTTAAAGGTAAGTAAGCAGACGTGACTTTTGAGCCTCTGTAAGAGGAGGCAGCAAGAGAATTGGGGTTAGGAATAGCTACTCCATTAGCAAATTGACAGTACCTGCTACGGTGTACGATGTTTATTTATAAGATATTGTCTTTTCTACCAAATTAATTGTACTTAACTTATCTACTCATGGAATTTCAAATCCCTAGTAAGTAGGAGTCATGCCATATGCTTCATTTATTTCTCCCTAGTACACATAAAAAAAAAATCTTTCTACATTTTTGATTACCTAATCGTCATCAACATATTTTCTCATATAAGTTTGAGAACATAATTAGGGACCTATCAGCCACTTTCCAATCCCCAAATAGTCTACAAAGCCATCACAACCACATTACTTTATGCAGTGACGTGCTCCAGGAGGCGCCGGTACCCAGCCCAGGAGGGCTCAAGCACAGGCTGCATGGCTATTATCAAAGAAAATTTAAACACAAATTTCACAGTTAGATGACATCTGAGTTTCTTTCCGACTCTCAGATTTCATGAGAAAAAAATTTGAATTTTCCCTTGAAAAAGAAAAACGTAATCTGTGGCCTGACACTTCGGCGTTCTCATTTTTCAATTATGGAGAACTGACTTCAAGAAATATAATGTCTAATGTCAAGTAAAAAATGAATTCTGACCTTCTATTTTCTGCAGTAGGAAATGGACTGACTGAAGAGAAGATTAAATGTGACATACTTAGGAAGGAAACTTGAAAATTCTATGAAGTAGGAACCCAGGCTTGTCTCTAACTGACTACATGGCACTGAGTTGAGAATTCTCTTGATTCCACCCTCTGTGTGGTGCAGATTTCGGTACAGATTATGTTTCTTAATTAAATGTATCAGAAATTCAGCAAGCTATCAATTTAAAGTATGCATCCTAATTATTAGGGATGAATTTTAAAAGTGTGAGCCACACAAGTTCCCATAGTATGAAAATATTCCGTCATGCCATCAATAACTACGTCAGAAGAGACCCAATACGCATCCATTACCATTTAACATAATTTTGATGGCCTGAAATGTAAAAGGGTTATTCACGGTCACGTTACCCCCTCGTGCTGCACTTTGGGTATGTAGGCAAAGGAGCTCATGATGTGGGAAATCTATTCATTACAATTATATTAATTAATACTATTTATCACAGTGAGTGGGACTCTGGAAGTGACTCACACTGATGCTAAAGATGAGGGTCATGAAGAGGATACCTCTCCATTTCACGTGGACAGACTTCGTCTCAATGTCACAGCAATTCTCAAGAGATGGCCAGAGAGAGTTACATTTACTCAAATCGTCTTCCGCTTATGTGTCCTATCTTGAAGTATATATTGCTCTACTAGAGTTGTTGGTCCAAACGTAACACAATGGAGATATTTTATCAACCAATGATCATCTCACTCTGATTGTTATATGATTGCTGTTAATAAAATTAACTAAGTTGCTTCCTCTAAGGGATTTCAAAACCAGTTCAGAACAAAAAACTTGGATCATCAGCTTGAAAATGTTTCTTAACATATTAGAGGCCACAAAACAGAAAGAGATATTTGTAAGTGCCTGATGCTTATGTGTCATAAATTGCTAGAGAGCAATCTGGATTTGGTTTCAGGAATATAGTAGTAGCTCTCAAATGAAGGCTATGTTTCCTATTAGGAATTTCTGATGTTTTCAGACTATCCTTTCATAGTGTAGGTAGAACACTATTCTACTTGTTGAATCACTCATGGTTGCTAGTTCCAAAATTCTGCATGTAAATATCACGGCTGTACTGAAATTTGTGATGCTAATTAGAAGTTGTATAGTTCAGGTATTCACTATCTAAAGTATTCCAGAACTAAACCAAAGTCTACAATGCTGGTAAAAACTCCAAATTGCCCAAGAAAACGTTTTGAATAAATGCCAAATATAGTGCAGTTTCAAGGCATGTAGCATAAAGGGTGGTAAAAAAGTTAAAGAAATATTGTTAGAGACTGATTTTGAAACTATTTATTTAAGCGGAACTTACTACATTTATTGCGTAATTATTTATTTATTATTGAGGTATAATTGACATATAACATTGTATTAGTTTCATGTAAATGACACATGATTCGATATTTGTATATATTGTGAAATGTGCACCATAATAATTCTACTTAACATCCGTCACCATACATTGTTACAAATTTGTCTTTCTTGTGATGGGACTTTTAAGATCTGCTCTCTTAGCAACTTTCAAATATACAATACAGTATTATTAACTATAGTCACCATACTGTACATTACACCCCTGTGGCTTAATTATTTTATAACTAGACGTTTGTATTTTTTGCCCCTCTTCAGCCATTTCTCCTACATTCCACCCCCCACCTCTGGCAACCACCAATCTGTTTTCACTATCTATGACCTTGGCTTTTTGTTATTGTTGCTGTTTTTCAAAATTTCATATATAAGTGAGATCATACAGTATTTGTCTTTCTCTGTCTGACTTATTTCACTTAGCACAATGTCCTCAAGGTTCATCCCTATTGTCACAAATAGTACAGCTTCATTCTTGTTTATGGCTGAATAATATTCCATTATATATACCACATCTTCTTTATCCATTTATCCGTTGATGGACACTTGGGTTGTTTCCCGATCTTGGCTATTGCGAATAATACTGCAGTGAACGTGGCAATGCATGCATCTTTTTGAGTTAATGTTTTTGTTTTCTTCAGAGAAATACCCAGAAGTAGAATGGCTGGATCATATGGTAGTTCTATTTTTAAGTTTTTGAGGAAACTCCATACTGTTGTCAATAGTGGCTTCCCCACTTTACCTTTTCAACAGCAGTGCACACGGGTTCCCTTTTATCACATCTTCACCCACACTGGTTATTTCTTGTCTTTTTGATAATAGCCATTCTAACAGGTGTCAGGTGCTATCTCATTGTGGTTTTGATCTGCATTTCCCTGATGATTGGTGACGTTGAGCATACTTTCATATATAACTGTATATCTTTTTTGGAAAAATCTCTATTCAGATCTTCTGCCCATTTTTTAAATTGGATTGTTCTTTTCTGCTGTTGTGTTGTATGAGTTCTTTCTGTATTTTTGATATTAACCCGTTATCAGATACATGATTTGCAAATATCTTCTCCTATTCATTAGACTACATTTTCATTTTGTGCATGATTTCCTTTGCTGTGCAGAAAATTTTAGTTTGATGTTTGTTTAATCATATTTTCAAAGACATTTCTACACCTCTCAAATACTTGCCTTAAGTTTGCTACTTTTTTGGGCCATGAAGAAACCCCTCACTTTGATGCTTCCATACTTATACCTGAACATTAATAATGTTAAATAATTAACACTTCTGAAACTAGATAAACTTAAAACTAAATAACAGAAATCTTACAAACAAAAACAGATTTCATATTTATGCAATGTAAAGTACTTTTCTAATTTTTTAGGTTTTTGTGGTTATAGAGGCATTCATAGCTTAAAACAAATCAGAATGCACAAACAACTCAGTTTAGTTTCCTTTTTCCAGTTAATATTCTATCATAAATATCTTGTTCAATGATGCATGGTCTTGATATTTGTGCCTCTGATGGCTGCATAATAGCTCATTAATTTGATACACTAAATTTTTCTTATTCATTTCTCTTTTGTCAAGATTCTTTGGTTCTGCTTAACAGTAACAAGATGCCACACGACAAACAAAAGTTGACTCCCATTTTCCAAAATAGGTAATCAGTTAAGAAAAGTATATGACACTTCTATCTATACATGTAGAATATCAATGAAATGTTATGTTGTAAATCTAAAAGAGTGGTTCCACATGTGAAAATATTGGGGCTGGCTCAGTGGCATAGTGGTTAACTTCGCATGCTCAGCTTTGGCAGCCCATGGTTCATGGGTTCAGATCCCTGGCATGGACCTACACACCACTCATCAAGCCACGCTATGCTGGCATCCCACGTACAAAATAGAGAAAGATTGGTGCAGATGTTAGCTCAGGGATAATCTTCCTCACCAAAAAAAAAAAAAAAGTGAAAACATTTACAAGCTATTACACATTTAAAAGAATCCACTATAGTCTGCGTTGGACAGTCTTCATTTTTAAGGAAAAATTGCACATACACACATCTCCATATACAAAATATCTGGAGGTATGTAAACTAAGCTTTAGAGTGGTTGTCTCTAAATAGCAACATTATTTATTTTCTTTTTTACGTGCATTTTACTAATATTCAAAATTTCCTAAGTTATAAATACATTTTCTTAAAATATAAGCTTATCTGTAAAACAGAAAAAATGGCAAACAGTGCTGGTAATGTGGAGGTAAAAGCAGCGTCCTAAAAATTCTGGAAAACAATAGAATGGTGCACAGCAAGAGACGTAAAATACTTAACGTCTGACCCAGTAATGTCACTCCTGCACATTCATCTTAAGGAATTAATTCGATATAAGCAAAATGATACATGAACAAAGGTTTTAGATGAAAGAAGCTGAATAAGACACTTTTCAAAATTAAAGTATTGGCACAATGAATTATGATACGTCAAGAAGGAATGTCATGTAGCTATGCACTCATGAACGGTTTGTGGGAATCTCGCTTAGTGAATTTATTTCTGAAAAACAATTTATAAATGTGAATTCGAATTTTCAATATGTGCATAATCATTGACGTACGAAACTGATTTGCAGAAATATCTTCTTAACGAAAAAGACCATATGCACCAAGATGTTTGTATAAAGATATTTACAGAAGAAAATTGTAAATAACTTAAGTGGTGTTTTCACAATATTTTGTAGAGGAGAAGTGCTCTAATTTAAAAAAATTCCTTCCTGATCAGTATGTATATTTTCCATTATTTTTACCTATTTTAAACAATGTTATAATGCACAACATCAATGTCATGCATTTTGGGGGGTGAAAATTATTTAGTCAGCATTTTCTGTACTACTAGATTGTCAACATTTTGGTTATAAATTTAGGATATTTCTGCCCATATTTTTGCCTTTTTAAATTTTAGGTGACTTTAATCATTGCATGCACTAACACTTTCCCAGTTGCATCATCTCTAACTCTTTTTCTCTTGTCACTCACTTCTCTTTTACTTATGTTGGCTCCCATGATACGTAAACTTCTAATTTGTATGTAACCAAATCAGCCAAACTTTTCTGCTTCTGAGATTTGGTTCTTTCAAACCCAAACACCACAACATCAATGTCACAAAGATAGACTCTTAGTTTTTCTAATACATGTATACATTTTAAGAACATTTATATCTTTTAAACAATAAGAATTTAATTTTGTGCACAATAAAAGAAAGCATCTATTTTTTTTAAATTATGGAGATCCATCCTTCTTCCCTTGATTTGAAACGCTAGCTTTATCATAAATTAAATTTATATATATATATATATGTATATATATATATATATGGATTTATTTCTGGGCTTATTTTTTCTATATTATTATTCAATATTTTGAGTGAATACTGTGATCATTGTAATAGTTTACTAGTGTCTTTTGAGATATACACGTACAGAAACTTTTGTAATATGTGATATTTTTGCCTAAGCCTTTTTTTCTTGAATAGTTTTTGATAATTTACTTTTGTCTGCATTTTCAAACATTTTTCTTAAGTTGTACATGCTATTTTCTTATAATTTTCAGTCATTTCCATGTCTTTTTTTTCTCTCATTCCTTATGTAATGTGCGTAGCTGTATTATCACACTTATCTAAGTTTTGGTTTTCTTAATTCTTTTTTTCCAAAGGACCAGGTTTTTTATTTATCAATTAAGTCTACTACTGTGTTTTGCATTTAATTAATTTCTTCATTGATTTTTATTATTTCTTTCATTCTACTAATAGATTTATTATATTGGTTATGTTTTCAACTTCATGATTTGAATATATAGTTCAATTTTTTTCAATCTTTTTGCTTTATAATAAGTGCATGCCGAGCTACATATTTTCTTTTTAATTTCTAATCTTTATTAAATCATGATATTATGTTAAAAAATATGTTTCATTATTTGTGATTTTTCCCCTTCCTCAGACTCTTTGCACCCTAATATATTACAATTATTTTTTAAATGATTTCCATGTTTTTGTAAAATATTTTTATTCTCTGTTTATTGCATATTTATGTGTGTGTGGGTATATGTATAAGCTCAAGTATACTTATTGTGCTATACCCACACCCCACATTCTTATTTGTTTTTGCCCAATATATCATTAAATTAGAGAGGAGTTTGTTACTGTCTCTGAGGATGAATAATTAGATATTAAAAAGCAGCTGTGTGCTGTCTTCTCTTTCTTCTTTCTCTGCTCTCTTTTTTCAGTCTAGAAATACTTCAAGCTCCACTCTGTTACTTTCTTTCCCAAGCTATAATCTCTCTCCATCTCAACCGCTCAATTTGGTTTCGACAGCCAGGTGGGGAGTCTGACCCGGGACAAAACAGCTCCCCTGTCTGCTGCTCATTGCAAGTTGGGGGCCACAGATCGACCATTCCTGCTGAACTCAATGCAGCATTTAAAGTAAGGAGGTTCCAGATTCCTCACATGCTTCCTTCTCCCTTTGGTTCTTTTATTGACTCACCCTTCACTTAGGGCCTCTGGCCTTTACTGTAGCATTTTTATGGGAATTTTTTGAACCGTAGCTTCCCAACATCTATTTCTCCAGCCTGGTTGTTGTGTTTTCTATTTTTGAGATATTTCTCAAATTTCTAAGTTACTGATTGTACTCTTTCTTTTTTCCAGCTTTACGACATCTTTTCAGTTATGTCAAAGGATTTGAGATAGAAAGGTAGATGTGGATGTATATTGAAACATGGTATATTGATAACATATACCCTCTACCCAAATACCTAAATATCACTTAAAATTTTAATCATTTAAATGTATTTTCCTTACTGTCTTAGATGCCAGTAGGGTTTAATTTTCTGTATATTTGGTAACAATCCAGTGTAATTTAAGTTATTAAAATGACTTGCACAAATACAAAGAAATCGAAACAGCAAACAAGCCTTTTTATGTGTAAAAAGGCAGCCTTGTTTTCAGGTGTTAGATCTACAGACGTGATGTTACACCAGGATGACTTTCAACTGTATTGATTTTTTTCTTAAGTTATCAAAAATATTTTATGTAACTTTCTTGTCATGGTTATTTCTGCCTTTAGGAGTTTGAATTTAACCGGACTTTGGGAAGGTGAAAGCAAACTCTTATGGACTCAAACCACTATAACGAAAATTATAGAGTAATGCTAGTGACTCTTAGAAAAAAAATTTGTCAAAAATGATTAAGAGAAAAGACTTATCTCAAAAAAAAAATACAAAGTCATCCAATAACAATGCACTTTTTCTGTGCTCTAGAATATAGCATAAAACTAACTTAATGTTAAGGACGCCTACAAATTCTCCATAGCCAAAACATTGCCAAACCTTACCTCTCCCTGACCGCATTGTCACCATTTCTCAAAGCCAGCATCGACTCTAACCTGTTGTTGTGTGCTATCTATAAGCACAGTCTATTGATAAGCAATATTATGGTTGGACTGGCCCTTGTGGTTCTTACTATGATTATAAGACAGCTTTCAACAATAACCATCAGGAAACTTTGTAAAAATAAAGCTTTATTACTTACAGGATCTGGAAATTACACAGCACAGCTAGAGCCACACAGTGAAGTTGTGGGGGACGGTGGGGCAGGGACCTGGGGTTCTGCTTTTATTGGGGTGGAGAGTGGAGGTTAGGGTTTTTCAGGCTTACTCTTTATTGGGGAATTTTAAACATAGCAGTGAGAATTTAAAGCAGGGAAACAGAATAAACCCAGTGGCCCAAATGGTCAGTTATGGAAATTAACAAAGATCTCTAAAACAATGGAGTCTGGGGTTGCGGACATGGCCTGACTCTTTGTCTAGTGTTGTGGGCGGCCATGTGCTTATTCCAGAGAGCACTCTTTGAAGTGGATGCCTTGGAAATCAAAGTTTAAGTCAGGCACTTACATTACGCAAAGAAAAGTCAACTGTCAGGGTTTACACTACACCTGTCAACTGCAAGATTCCCCTACTTGGCTTGACCCCCATAGGCGCTTCTGTCTCTTTTCAGTATAGGCCGTATTACATGCAGCATGATCTTTCAAACACAAATCTAATTGTGTCGTTCATGGGCATGTAACCTTTCAAGGGCTTACCCAAACCTCTTGGGAGAAAGACTACAGTCCTCAAATAGATGGAAGGCCCTGCATTTCAGGTTTGGGGGTGCCACATCCTTTAGCTAGAGCCTCTATGTTCTGCCTCTCATGATACCTTGTTCCAGCTGCACTGGCTCTGTTTATTTTCTTGAACACAGCCTTCTATTTCTGCTAATATGCCAAGATTTTTATTTGGAATAATCCACTCCTTTGTAACCAGATGGATAAATATTTAAAAATATCTTTCAAATAGCACACAACCTGGCAAAATAATGAATCATAAAACCAAAATGCGAGTGAAGGTTGGAGCCCACAGAGGTAGGTGGCACTCTGAAATTAGCTTTGCTAGGAGGGCACCTGCTGACCCAGATAAATCTGCAGGTTACTTTTCACAGTTTTAGAGGCTTTATAGTTTCTGCTCCCATCCTCAAGATGGGGAGTCTATAGAATCAGGTTCCACTGTTTCTCTTTCTGATGGCATCCTTTATTTCTCTTTTGTAGCACGAGCCACATGCATAATTAAAGAATTCATTACACAATTATTGCTTTATATCACCCTGATTCTGTAAGAGCCACTACCTTACCTGTTTTGTTTCTTACCTTACTCTTGTCCCTGGAATCATTTCTTGCACATGGTGGAATCTTGATAAGTGTTTGTTGTATGAGCGCACGTATGTGAATTAATTAATTCACCTCTGAATTCAGTCAATGGTAGTTGTCCTTCAAAATTACCCAAAGAAATTTAAATCTGGAACTTCATTTATTTTACATTGCCCTACAGTAACTTGATATTTCAATCAAAGGTAATTTGTGCTATAAATCACAAAACAAAGGGTTTGCATTGCTTAGATTCGAAAAGCAGCATACAGGGGTGTGATTTTTAGGTGCCTTCTGGCCTTAACTCGGAACTCTAAGCACATGTGAGTACAGTGATTCCTTAAGTCAGATATTTCAGCCAGAGCAACAGACAGGCTGTGGTTGACCTTTACACGAAAAGAAAGGGAGCATTGGTATGGCATTTTACTAGAGGAGCTCCAAGAAAATCTTTATCTTTTATAGATACAATAATTAGACATCAGGCATTAACAGACAATGTTGCTCCTCTTCCTTGGGAACATTACAGCTTCTGTGTTGTATACGTGAGGATTGTTTCCACCGTAGCACTCTTGCATGGGGATATTATCCTTGTGTAAAATTGGTTTCTAAAAATAAAAGGAAACCCAGACACTTGATGAAAGCATTGATTCATTACAAGTTTCCATGCACATTTATTTATGTACCTGTCATCACTAAAGATCTGATTACCTATTATATTCACAAAAAGGGAATAGCTATGGCTAAGTAAGAAATCTCTATCTCTGCATGATTCAAGGTTCAAGTTGGGACAGAGTTAGAATTAATTTTATGTATTGTTCCCTGAGTGAAAAATAATCACTTGTCAGCTAGAAAATAAAATTGGGCATTTAAGATATTTTAGAAATCCATGTATATCTTCTTTCAGTTTAGACAAGCATTATGACAAACATGTCGAACAGATTCTGTGTGCCAACACTGTGCTATTGTTGGTCTAGACACGAATGAGATCCACTTCTAGTCCTTACAAGGTTCCTAAAGTTGTGTCTTCCACAGGTGGCAAATTCCTTTACTTACTCATTGATTTGACAATAATGAATCACAGTGTGCTGGAGACACTCCAGTTTTCCAGCATCTGGTGATGACCTCTGAACTCCTTCCTGTAGCTCACAAGGTCTTTTCATGTGGATTTTGCTGCTATCTTATCTCTTCTACTGCATCAACTCACCTCCCCAGACATCCTCCAGAACTTTGAGTTCTTGGAAGGAGACTTGATCTCACCTGCTCCCTTCAGATCATGGCTTAAATCACAGTCTTCATAGTGTGTCTCTGGAATCACATCATCTTGATACCTTCAGGTTATCACGTGTCAGGTGCTTCTCTACTCACCCAAGCGCTCCAAGACTATGTGTTCTCTCTGGGTGGGGTTTATGAGGGTTTTGCTTATTCTTATTTGTCCCTACAAACCAGTATATGCCTGGCACACCTTTAGCAGTGCTATATTTTAGTAGGAACTCACTGTTTATTCAACCCAGGCAATTTTGCTTAGGTCTACTCAGGAGAGGAAGATGGATTTCTGTTGGCTACATTAATGAAGACCATACATAATATAAAGCAAACAATGTGTCTAAGGTCCACTTGGAACATGATATTGAATAATATATCTGTTAGTATCTAACAGAACTCTTGACTTCTCCCATAGTTGTTTTTCTCCCGATCTTTTCTTTCTCACAGATGTCACTGCTGTTCACTTAGAATATGCCAGTAGTTTTCAAACTTCTTGATCTAAAGATTTCTTTATACTCTTGAAAAGTATTGAGGGCTCCAAAGAACTTTTGTGGATGTGGGTTATGTCTCTAGCTATTTATCATATTTTAAATTTACCATATTACAAATTTTAACTGAGAACACTTGAAGCACAAGTATATATTCCGTTAGCCTTGGGGGTGAGGTTGTCACCTCAAGGCACATGACCTCTGGAGAATCCTGCTGTCACCTCATGAGAAAATAAGAATGAAAAGGTCAAGTGACCCAGTAGTACTCTAGTGAAAATGATGTTGACTTTGTCTCAGAGACTGGAACCCATTTTGAGAATACTGCAATGAATTGTATTCTATTTACCCATCCATAGCCAATCCATAAGAAACTCCTGTTGGCTCCAAAAAATATATATCTCTAACCTCTAACTCACTCAATCTCTGCTGCTACCACCCTCGCTATGTCATGAAGATCCTTGCATGAATCCTTGCCTCCATGGAAGGCTAAGGAAAGGCTGCAAGTAAGGATCTTCTTGAACCTGTGAAAGCCATTTGTAAGGCAAAAGGGACTTTGCAGATGTGATTAAGTTAAGCATCTGGAGATGGGGAGATTATTCTGGATTATCAAGTGGTCCCAATGTAATCAGAAGAGTGCTTGTGAGAGGTAGACAGGAAAGCAGAGTGAGAGGAAGGAGAAGAGACAATAGAAGCAGAGGGACAAATAAAGACCTTGTCATGTAGGATCATAAGCCAAAGTTTGAGGACGGCATCCATCCTAGAAAAGACTGGGTTCTTCTCTAGAGCCCCCAGGAGGAATGTGGCCCTGCCAACACCTTGACTGCAGCCCAATAAGACTGATTTTGGACTTTTGACTTCCATAAGTCTTAGAGAAAACATTTGTGTTTGTTTTAAGCCACCAAACTTGTGTCACTTTTTTAGAGCAGCAATGGGAAACTAATGCACCTTCTAATAGGTCCCAGGTTCCAATCTTTCCACATTAGAATCCACTTTCCATGTCACAGCCAGACGGATCTTTTCAATATCTTAACGAGATCTTTTTGCTCCCTCAATTTGAAACGTCTGCTATTCCTATTGTCCCCAGAAAAGAATGCAAACTCCTTGCCTTAGCTTGCTAAATTCTGTATTATCAGCACATGCAGAGCAAGACTCCCCATCTCCAAATTCCTCCCTAACTTGCTACCCACCACTCACACTGGACTTTTTGTCTTTCAAATAACCAACCTTGTTTCTGCCTCGGTGTTTTTGCCCTCACTGTTCTCTTTGCACAGAATTCCCTTCCCCTTCATCTCAGCATGGCTTATTCATTCTCATCATGCAGGTCTCATGCAACATCACCTCCTCAGAGAAGCCTTCCCTGAATGACCTGTGTCGTATCCTTCCACCCTCTTCTTCCCCGACCCTAGTCACATAATCACTTGCCTTTTCTTGCATTATCCTGATAGCGGTTATCACCATCTCGAGTTATGTTTTGCTTGCTAGTTTCTGCTTCATCCTACTCAAAGATAAGTTGTAGGAGAGCAGGTCTTGCATCTGCTCAGTTCACTGTCGTATTCACAAAATCCAGAACACTGCCAGACACATAATAGCTGCTCATTAAATGCATTGAAATAACAAGTTCATATTTTGATATTTTCCTTTCTCTCTTCATTCTATTCATGATCTAAGTAGGGGAGTTTCCCTAGAGAATTTTAGAGACAAGAAAACTGCTAAAGTACTCCTGCGTATCAGTGATCTCAACATTGCAAAAAAGGCAGGTCCCCAGGCTTCCCTAACTCAAGGTGAGAATACTGTGCCTCTGGTTTCTCCAGCCTTCTCTAGTCTGGCTCTCCAAAAACACAGAGAAATTATCCTCCAGAATGTAAGGGGCTCTTCAGTACACAGTGCGAGCATTTGCACCTTTCTTGTACCTGGATCTCTTTCTTTACAGGCTTAGATGGCAGCCGTTTGTACCCAGGAGGATGAGCGCAAGCTTCGTTATGTCTCAGCCTGTTGACCTAAACCTTTCTCTTCCGATTACTATTCTCTTCTTTAAATACACTGTACTGAAAGCATCTAAGAAGATTTTCTGATAAAGTCTCTTGGTTGTGAGGTTCACAACCCTGGAAAACTCATCTTATCTGACAGTGTACTCTTCTTGTCCTGTAGCTGGAGTGAAACACTCCTAATTCATCTTCTGCTGAAAGGAAATGTGAGATTATTCTTTGCGATCAGAAAATATGAACATTTTTGGAATTACCCACGTGTATTTGCTTCATTTCCTACCTGTTTCACACATTCTGAATTCCCTGTGATTACAAATGACTCAGATAAACTTTCGCTATTTCACAAATTATAGCCCCAATAAAACATTTCTGCCACTCAGAGAACAAAAAAGGGTGCTTTTCAGTTCGAGGGAGAGCACTTTGAAAATTGGAAATGTATCAGTGCCAATTATCAAGGAATACTTTTTCCAAATGCACTCCTTTCTACAGAGCCCAGCAATTCGTCTTTCAAAAGACATTAACCAAAAGCAATGCTCTGAAAATGTCATTTGGAGCATGCAATTGAATTAATTTATTTGTTTTATGATATTTTACAGTTAGTCATGTAAGAGATTGTAACTTGACTTTTTTCATCTCCTCATTTAGATAATGCTTTAAGTGCCGTGAATCCCAACTAGGGTGATAAAGAAACCGCACAAGAATACAGATATCTTCTAAATATAGCATGATAATAACAAACCAGGCCAACGATCCATCGTATCTTTCATCTAGGCGCTTGACTTCCACTCCAAACATGAAGTTTGCTTTTCCAGGTAACACTCGCATTGTGTAATTAATTTTGCAGATGAGAAAATAGAGAAAAAGCTATTATAAACTTGAAAGCATATAAAGTCCTTCTCCATAGATGTACTTTCAAAAGATTTGGATGGAATACCCCAAAGTCTAACCAATATCTTAAATATCCCTACTTGTTGGAGATGAAGTGGGTGAATTAAGCCGAGTGTTGTTCACAGTGCCTTGATTCTTGGGGCAGGGGATTATAAATACATTTTTCCTTAATGCTTAAAACTTGGACCAGATATATGGATGTATTGAGACTCCTCCCTGCCCCCCGCTAAAGTAATTGCACCAAATCCAGGATGCTGAATTGCTTAGCATTTTCCACAGGCAGTAGATAACTCTTTTCCTCCTGGATATTACTTTTATCATGGTGAACAATCAAATTTTTCTTCATTCTCTTTTTTTCTTTAAGTATGCTTTTGCTGTTTTGTTGAGGAAGATTGGCCCTGAGCTAAAATCTGTTGCCAATCTTCCTCTCTTTTTTTTTTTTTTCTTTTTTCTGCCAAAGTCCCGGTACATAGTTGTAGATCGTAGTTCTACGTCATTCCACATCTTCTGTGTGGGATGCTGCCACATCATGGCTTGATGAACGGTGCTGGGTCTACACCCAGGATCAGAACCAATAAACCCTGGGCCACGGAAGTGGAGTGTGTGAACTTAACCACTCTGCCACACGGCCGGCCCCCAACATTCAAAATTTTAAAAACTATAGGTTATTCTGGAGATTATTACCCTGTTTCTGGAAGCCTGTTGCCTCATCCTGTCCTCACCAGTATTGGGAACATCCTCCAAGTGGCCATTTGGTGAAGTTTTCCCGTCTAGGAAAGACTGTACTCCCAGACTTACTGGCTTAATATTGTATCTCACCACCTATATTTTTCTTAAGAAAACAAGGATAACTCCTGACTTTATTTTAATAAAATATGTATGCCTTTGTTTCTTGGTTCTGTTTTTCCCTTAAAGTCAACATAACTTTTAACTGGAATCTAATCATGGAGCTTTGTTATGTTTAGACCAATAGTTTTGAAATATTAATTTGAATAATGTCACTTAAATGTTCTCTAACAATATTTGCAACTTTTTTACTAATTACTGTACAGGTAAAAATAGCAAAATTTGTGGGAAATTGCATGTGTAGTATTGCAAATTTTTTTTTTTTAAGATTTTATTTTTTCCTTTTTCTCCCCAAAGCCCCCCCGGTACATAGGTGTGTATTCTTCGTTGTGGGTCCTTCTAGTTGTGGTATGTGGGACGCTGCCTCAGCCTGGTTTGATGAGCAGTGCCATGTCCGCGCCCAGGATGCGACCCAATGAAACACTGGGCCACCTGCAGCAGAGTGCGCGAACTTAACCACTGGGCCACGGGGCCAGACCCCTCTTTTTTTTTTTTTTTTTGGCTGAAGAATGTTGTCCCTGAGCTAACATCTGTTGCCAATCTTCCTCTTTTTGCTTGAGAAAGATTGTCCCTGAGCTAACATCTGTGCCAATCTTCCTCTATTTTGTATGAGGGATGCCACCACATCATGTCTTGATGAGCTGTGTGTAGGTCCATTCCCGGGATACAAACCTGTGAACCCCAGGCCACCCAAGTGGAGTGTGCGAACCCAACCACTATGCCACCAGGCTGGACTCACAAATATTTTTTGATATTAAGACATATCTACTCATTCATTACTCCAGATCATTACTTATTTAGGTATTGCATCTTGGAACCTGGAAATCTAAAATATCTATGGATTTTTAAAATTATATTTAATATTTTTAAAAATTATTTCTAATGGAAACAGTCTGATGTGTGGTTTAACTGGGCTTATCATTTACTTACCCATAACGATTCTCTATGTTTCATGCAATGATGCCCACCCAGGGCTTTTCCTGTGCCAAATTGTAAAGAAAGAAAGATTCACTTGCAACGTCCTATCCACTGTTTACAGGTGCCAATCTCAGGAGACAGGGCAGATTAATTTTTCCTCTTATGAGAATCCATTGCACCCTGTACACCCTTTTGATAGAACTTGTTACATTTATCTGATCATTTGCTTGTGTAAAGTTTATGTATCTTTCTGCTCTCTGATCTTCATGGAGTCAGGGACCATTTATTGTTGCTTCTGTGCTCCCAAGAACCCAGTACAATCCCTGGCATATTTGTCTATTGTTGTACCAAAAGCATGCTGTTTGCATCGTTCAGTCATTCAACAGGCATTCATTGAGTGTGATGTGCTGGGTGTGATGCTAGATAATAAAGATTTAGCACTGAACAGAACAGACAAATATCCTTGCTTTTATGACACTGGATTTTAATGATCAGTTATTACCGATATTTTAACAATTTCTTTGTTTTTTGGCCGTCTTTGGATCTTTATTTTCCCATGTAAATTGCAAAATAAGATTCTTGAGTTCCTCAAAAACTCCAGCTGAGGGGCTGGCCCCGTGGCCGAGTGGTTAAGTTCGCACGCTCCACTGCAGGCAGCCCAGTGTTTCGTTGGTTCGAGTCCTGGGCGCAGACATGGCACTGCTCATCAGACCACGCTGAGGCGGCGTCCCACATGCCACAACTAGAAGAACCCACAACGAAGAATATACAACTATGTACCGGGGGGCTTTGGGGAGAAAAAGGAAATAATAAAATCTTTAAAAAAAAAAAAAACTCCAGCTGAAATTGTAATTGAGATGGCATTGAATTTATAAATTAATTTGGAGGAAATCAATATTTTAATATGATGTCATCTTGTTGCTGTATTTACTTCTTTCCTGATCCTTTAATCAGATCTTATTTTATGCTTTAGTGTATATTTGTTCATTATTAGAGATAGTATGGTATGTTGATTATGAATATTTTATTTTCCATTATTTCACTGTACATAAATTGTACTGGTTTTTTTCATTTATTCATTCAATAAATTTGTTGAACTCTCTCATTAATTGTCACCGTTTGTGTGATGATTATGCTTGTTGCATATGCAGATATGTCTATCACCTGCGAATAATAGTGTTTGTTTTTCTCTTTCCTGAAAATCATTGCATGGTGTGTTTTTTCTTTCCTTTTTTTCTTACAACATTGGCTAGGAGCTCTATTCTCTTTTGAACAGCAGCAAAAATATACGTACTTGTCTTATTCTCCCTTTTAAAGGAAATGAGTCTAGAATTTCTCCATTAAGTATGTTTGCTCTAGATTTTTGATATGCAACTTTTACCAAGTTAAGGAAATTCTCTTTTATTCCTAATGTGCTGAGAGTTTTTTAAAATCCTAAATAAATATTGAACATTAGGAAATGCTTTTTTAGAATCTACCGAGATAATTATATGATTTTCCCCCTTAAGTCTGGTAAATTGCACTGACAGATTATTTCTTACTGAAATATTTTTCTATTCTTGGATAAACACTACTTGATCATGGTTTATTTTTTTTTTTTTTTTTTTTTAATTTTTTTTTTTTTTAATTTTTTTTTAATTTTTTTTTTTTAAAGATTTTATTTTTTCCTTTTTCTCCCCAAAGCCCCCCGGTACATAGTTGTGTATTCTTCGTTGTGGGTTCCTCTAGTTGTGGCATGTGGGACGCTGCCTCAGCGTGGTCTGACGAGCAGTGCCATGTCCGCGCCCAGGATTCGAACTGACGAAACACTGGGCTGCCTGCAGCGGAGCGCGCGAACTTAACCACTCGGCCACGGGGCCAGCCCCGATCATGGTTTATTTATCTCATATACTGCTGGACTTGAATAGATAAAATTTTATTTATATCTGCATACTTAAGTAAACATAATTCTTTTCTTATAATGTTCTTATCTGCCTTGAAAACAAGAGTCTATGATTCTCATACGATAAACTGATAAGAAATTTTGAGGATTTTTACAATACATTGCTGAACTGGTCTCCAAATTGGTAAATTGTTCAGCTGACTGTCTTCTGCTCTCACAGATTAAGTGAAACTTTCTTTTATGTATATCTTGAAATATTACATGAGTGACTAGTGAGGAATACTTTCTTGTGAGAAATTATTTAAATTTCTAAAATCTTATAAGTACAACCAAAATATCTTCCAAAATCTTCACACTCTCACCGACATATGTTGAGAATTTCTGCTCTCCTCTTCTGTCCAGGCATAGAGCATTGGAAATGCTCTTAATTTTTGTAGTTTTTATTAAGACAGAACTCTGGAGCCAGTCCTGTTTGAACACGAATCACAGTTCCTACACATATTCACTTTATGAACTTGGCCAAGTTATTTATCTCAGAGGGTTGTTGGAAGAATTAACCAAGTTAATAATGTACAATACTACAGTGTGTGGCACATAATATTTATCATCAATTTGCTAAAGTTGTCATTGCTAATATTTTTGTAGTCTGAAATACATTTTGACTAGCATTTATTTTGAGTGAGATTAATAATTTATTTTTGATTTGTGTTTTGTTTTCTGTAAATTGTCTATTCATATAATTAACTTTTTCTACTGAATTATTTATCACTTCATCATGATATATATGTACTTTTTATAAATTAGGAAATTCAGAGGCCAGCCCTGTGGCTGAGTGGTTGTTTGTGAGCTCCACTTTGGCAGACCAGGGTTTCTCTGGTTTGGATCCTAGGCATGGATTTAGCACCACTCATCAAGCCATGCTTAGGTGGCATCCAACATAGCAGAACCAGAAGGACCTATAAGTAGAATATACAACTATGTACTTGGGGGCTTTGGGGAGAAGAAGAAGAAAAAAATATAAGAAGATTAGCAACAGATGTTACCTCCGGTGCCAATCTTTAAAAAAAATAAAATAAAGAAAAAAAGAAATTCAGAGCTTGCAATGTCATGTAGATTGTGAACTATATTCTGAGTTTACTTATGGACATTTGACTTAAATTATCACATTCTTTTTTAATTCACTAACTTTAAATATTTATAAAATTAAACATCAATTTTGCTGTTGTGGCTTTTGGCTATTGTTTATATTTTCATACATTATAATTATTAAAAAAATACACATACTCTTTTTCTTAAACTGAGATTTTATTCTTTACATTTAAATTCTTGATCAAACTGAATTCTATTTGATTAAATAATAAGGTAGAAGTCTAGCTGTATTTTTTTAACTCCAATAGCCAGTTATCCCAAACTATTTAATTTATGAAACATAGTCTGTCCTCACAGACAAAATGAGACTGCATAATAATCTGTGTTTCTGTATTTTGTTGTGTCTATCTGCTCTGTATTATCCAATAAACTATTTGCTTCTTCTTCACAGCAGAGGGTGTTAATTTTTGTAGTTAATCTCCAGAAGTGTTAGCCTACCATTGTTACACTATATATTTTCGAACAATTTCATATGAGGTTTCGTATCGTTTTGCGAAAGCTCCCCTCAATTATCCTCAATTATGTTTGTGTTATAATGAGATTTGCATGCTGTATTGAAACATTCTTTCAGTTTTTAGGATCGTGGGATAGCTGCTGATCTGGCTGAAAAGCACTGTCACTGAAGTATAAACACCTTGGCTTGAGAAAACGTCAGAGGTTCTCATTCTTCTAGGAGGTGAGTGCTGTTGGTTTGTACTTCTTGTGAAATGGGCACAAGGTAAGGAGTTTGAATGGAGGCGTAGGGATGTCTGTGTTTGTAATGGTTTGCCGTAGTAATTTCTGGCTCCCAACACTGTTTACTCCTTTGGCCCCTTTCCTCATAAAGTTTGCTCAGACAACTCATCTAATTTGATGGACTGTCCTAAGACGCCTCATGAGAACAACAGTGTGTTGGGCAAACCTCTCTAAACAATAGCAGACTATCTACACCTGAAAAAATTTGGCCCTTGTGTCTTTTTGTTCACAGACATGATTTCTTCTTGCAATCCTCAGATTTCTCCTGTTCAAGTTATCCGATGGAACTGAAGTTATCACTAATATTCTAAATTTCTTTTTTTAATATATATATATTTTTAAGATTTTATTTTTTCCTTTTTCTCCCCAAAGCCCCCCGGTACATAGTTGTGTATTCTTCGTTGTGGGTCCTTCTAGTTGTGGCATGTGGGATGCCACCTCAGCGTGGTTTGATGAGCAGTGCCATGTCCCCGCCCAGGATTCGAAGCAATGAAACACTGGGCCGCCTGCAGCGGAGCGCGCCAACTTAACCACTCGGCCATGGGGCCAGCCCCTATTCTAAATTTCTGAATTCTTAACCTTGAGGAGGGGCATTTCAAACATGTTACTTTTAATTAGACATCCCTGCCATTCAGTCACTTCCAGTCCTGGTCACTCTTCTGCAGTGATTCTGTTTCTCTCTGTTTTCTGGGCTGTGAAGTAGACAGTGATCCCCACACTGTTCCTGAACTGGGCTCTCTGCCCCCAGTTCACCCTACTTTGACTAACTCTACACTACCAGCAAGAATTATCTTCTCCTGCTCAGGATTAATCATCACTGTCTCTGTAAAAGTCCTTGAGGGCTCACAATAGCCACTTATATTAAATTGAAACCTCTTACTTTAAGACTCAGAGCAATTTTGTACTTTGCTTTAGTCAACTTGTCCCTTCTCTTCCTCCATTCCAACTGCTGGTCTCTGTTTCTGCAAAACAAAGTCACTTATACATAGTAACCTTGTATTCCTACTTTAGAGCAATTCTCTCCATCCTTCCTGGTCCACCCCTGCAAATATCTCTTCAAGTCTCACCTGACCCCTGAGATATTTCTTATTTCCGCTTTCCCTTGCTGTCCATTTCTGCAGATTCTCTCTGAGTGCATCTATTCATCCTACTTTTTCATTCATTTATTAAATATTATTTGGCAATATGGATCGCATGGAAAAATCTTTTGGTGGTCATAACACAAAGAGATAGTAAAAAATATTAATTAAACAAGTTACTTCTCTTTCCTGTCTTTTGTAAAGAGAAAAATGGCATTGCCCACTTCATATTAGTTGAGGAATATATGAGTTAAATTTGCACAGTATTTAGAACATATCTCTATCTACTTATCTATCTATCATTTATCTATCTCTCTACCTATTTTCTCAATGTTCATTCATTTTTTAGCTACTGACACCATTACTTTTCCAAGATCCAGCACAAATCTTGGCTAACTGTGTATGCTTAGTTAGCATTTGTCAAGTGAGTATTTACTCATGAATGAATGGTAGTACATCTATGTGATGCCTTTGGTAGTGTTCTTTATCTATGGGGAATTTGGTAAGTGCATAGAATACAACTGAATATCGTTGAAAATGTCTACTGCTACAAATTAAAACTTTTTGACTATACAAATTTCTCAAACTATTTGACTTGCAGCCCTAATAGTAATGGTTAAATGTCTCCATTAATATCCAATGAGACAATTAGAAACACTTACAGTTGTTTACGTTACAGCAACATCACAATTTAAAAATCAAACTATTTGTTTCAACTGCAATTGTATCCTGATTTTAATATACATATTCTTGAAAAGTTTAGGAATGAAACCTTTGATAAATAAAAATTTACCCTTTATGCTTAAACTTTAAATTAATCTCATAAAATGACATTTACAATTATATTATTTAATTAATTATTCTAAAGGATAATTATATGCACCTAATTTCAAATATTTATTTTTCCCCCAGCTTTATTAAGACGTAATTGGCATGTAACATTGTGTAAGTTTAAGGTGTATGTCATATTGATTTGATACACATATATTGCAAAATGATCACCTCCAGAGGTTAGCTAACACATTCCTCACATCACATAATTACTATTTCTTTTTCTTGGTGAGAACATTTAAAATATACTCTCCTAGCAACTTTCAAGTGTATAATACAGTATTAATAACTATAATCACCATGCTGTTCTTTAGATTTTTAGAACTTATTCATCTTATAAAGGGAAGTTTTTACCGTTGGACGAACATCTCACCATTTGTGCCACCCTTCAGGCCCTGGTAACCACCATTCTACTCTCTGTTTCTATGAGTTCAGATAAAGAAGATGTGGCATATATATACAGTGGACTGTTATTCAGCCAAGAGAAAGAAGGAAATCCTGCTGTTTGCAACCAAATGAATGAATTTTGAGGTGATTATGCTTAGTAAAATATTTCTAAATTAAACTTTTCAAATTATGTCGACATTAAGGCAAAGACTTTTCTCTATACTTTTTAAAAATGGCTGCTCCTGTCAAGAATTTGAGGCTGCTTACACTTTTTTTCTAAATTAAAGAAAACTTCCAGATAATTATAAAATAAAAAGAGGCAATAAAAACAGTCAAATGTGTCAAAAAATAATACATTTTATAACACTGAAATAGAGACTTTTACAAGTACATTCAATGCAAAGATGACTTCATGTACCTTGTCAATGATAGAAATGTAACATTTCTGAAAAATAGAAAGGTGGGATGTCTTCTTAATCTTCCTGTCACCCTGAAAAGTCTGCTCAGGTATAATCACAATGTGGAATAAGTCTTCTACTTTATTTCTATATGTTTTTGAGGTGCATTTGTTGTTTTTTAAAATAATTTTATGTAACACCAAGTTATCCTTTAAGCAAGCAAGAAAGGTATGTTGCTAATCTTTTAAACTGAGGTTACTTTTATATTGAAGAAGTTTCTAAAAGAACCAGAAATTGCTTATCTTCTTCTGGAAGTCCAAGAAAGTGTCCTTTTATGACAAATTGTAAAAATTCTGATAAATTATGTAAAGATTAGTTTTCAGATGAATCAAGTCTAGAAGTTACTTTACTGTTTGTTCTTTCAGAAGTCATAAATTTCTCCCAATACTAAGGTGAAACATCATTTTAAAACACATTTACATTATCTTCTTTTAGATGGACATTTATTTTTTATTAAGCAGTAATTTTCAAGAGTTGAAAATGTAGGAACACCCGGGTCCTATGCTTAGATATTGGTGAACTTTCACTGCATTACTTAGTACCTGGATCTTTTTTAGGACAATTCCAAAGGCAACCACTAGCTGATGTTCAGATTCTTTAAAATATACCTAATTTTAGACAGTAGTGTGGTCACACTTTGACCAGCAATCTCTGGAGATGATTGTCAGTATTTAGTAGCATGTCTCTTAATTGACAGTGAAGAAAAATCACCTAAAAATCACCTGGGGGCTGAGTAAAGACCAACAAAGAAGCAAACAAAAGCAAATGCAATTTCACTTACTCCATATCCAAAGACTGTGGTTTTATCATTAGGGGATGGGTATGTGTTTCATTTAATCAATGCTTTAACGTAGAGTATAGAAAGCTTTCTTAAAACGCGTGACATATTCCCTGATGTCAGGCATTCCTTTGAAAGACATTCTTCCTCTTCTTGGTACCCTTACTGAATATTTTTAAAAGTTTCCTGACTAGTTGATGGCAACTATTTTAATATCTGTTTTGAGTGGTGGTTTCATCAGTGTTGAGTGTGCATTAAAAATAAATTTGATTTAATTAATACACAGATGGATCATGAAAAGGTACTATGAATCCAAATTCTGTATACCTGAGGTACAATTTAAACAAAAAGAGAGACAAAGTCTCAATTTACATGGTTTAAGAAAATAAGTCTGTTTAAACTTTAAGCAACTCCATGTGAAATAAACAAAGAAATGCTTTTTTGTGTCTATTTTTTCTTTCTAAGCTGCGGGCAATATTTTGCACATTCTCCTAAGTACACATGGCTGCCAGTGGTTCGTGGAAATAAGAATCTCCCCAGCTGCTTATCCACCCTTTCCAGGAGTGAAAATGAAAGGTCAAAGCAGTGATTTGCTGACTACTGGAGACTTGGTGTAATGGTGGCTCTCACCTAATCATAGCAGCAGAGATTTCGGTCAGGAGAAAGTTCATTTCTAAAAGAAGGCACAGTCCTTGGAGACTGGCCGGGTTTGTAAAAAATAATACCATTGTTCCTGTGGTTCTTTCTTTGTACAAATATCTAGTTCATAGATGGTTTAAAAGTAACTATAAATCCATTAGTTTCAATTTAGTAAAATCCGAATATTTTGAAGGCAGTATAGGGAAAGGTGAAAAATATGACAAATAGGCAGAAGAAATTGACGCATTAAAAAAAAAACCACACAAACAACTAAAAGAAACAAATCAGCAGTTTTCAGTTACTGAACGTAAAGTAAGTGCAGATTATTTTGTATTCTTTATTTAAATTAGCCTCAAAACAGTCCCATGAACTATGTATAATTACTCCATTTCATTGACGAGAAAACTGAAACTGAAATAGATTAAGTAACTTGAGCTTATTTGTGTAGACGGTAAATGTTAATTCTAGCCGTCGATCCAGTTCTGTCTCCTAAGCTTTTGTTCTTCCTGAGAGGCAACACTTAGATTGCGCCTGTCGTGTTGTCTACACTAGTCTTAGCGTTGGAATTATTACCGTCATCTCCATTTTACAGGTGATACAATTGAAGCTTTAGAGATAATTAGTGACTTGTCCAAGGTCTCTTGGTGAGAGGGAGAGCCAGGATCCCATCCTGTGCTCATCAAACCCACAGTCTGAATCAAGGGACCACAATGCCTGTTGACTTCTGTGCTATACTGAGCTTTGTGGAGAAGCCAGAAAGGGAAAAACTGAATCTCTATACACATGCTCGCGATTGTACCCCCTGGTCATGGACGTAGTTCGTGTCGATGACCCATGTCTGTTTTGCTGTAGGGGCTGACGTCTGACCATGGAATAAAATCTTTTTCCGTCATTAAATAATTAGGGTTCTTATTAAACAAAAGACATGCTGCTGGTGGAAATCCCAATACAAACTGACCAGCTTGGAAAAGGAGGCCATCTTACAAATTTCCAACTTTCGAACAATGAGTTTTTTGACTCAGCTTAGAATAGTTGAATATCACAGAGAAAGTACAATACAAGCCACATATCGCATCCGTAGAGAAGGCAGATAATTAATTCAGGTTTTTGTTGGCTGGCATTTCAAAAACCCAGTAGTAATCTTTGTATACCCGTAGAGAGGGAGATTGTAAACTTGGTTTTAATTACATGTGTTAATATGCTGGTTAAAAAAAAAGTATCATCTAAATTATTTACAAATGATAAATTATGGAGAGGCTTGCTGTATGCCTGAATCGTGTGTTGCTGCCAGAGACATTAGGCCATTAGTGAGAGGCAGTTTCCAAGAACATAAATTTTGGTCTTCTGCACGAGTTAGTGCTTCTTCTGTGAGGCTTCTGTTTATACCTAGCTGTTAGATATCCATCTACTTGACCCCCTGTGCCTGTTTGTGATCTGCTGCATGTAAACCTGGGCTGGGAGGCCAGAGACCAAGTTTTGAGGTGATTTTAACAAATGAAGATGGCAATTCTTCATTTAACCCACAAATATTTTTGAGCACTCACTTTATGGTAAACACTCAATAGAGGCTGGATGTGCTAAGCTGGAGAAGATACACACATTCCTGTTTGCCCAGAATCTCCAGTGAAGTGTAAGGATAAATATGGAAGCTGACGATTCTTTGATAAGTAATTTGGTGAAGTGGTCCATCCTGGCAGTTAACAAGTGATCAGTTAGCATAGTTAGTTTAGCTGGGATGTGGAAAAGGAAAGCATCTGTGGATGTGGAAAAGGCAGCGTCTATAAGGTGACAATAAAAGGGCTGTCCTTTAAATTCCACATGCATTGGAATAGATCTTTTTTATTTTTCCTTTACCTCTGGACCATTACATCAATCATAGTGTCTTGTACTACATAGCAGTGGCTCAATAAATGTGTATTTATGTAATTTGTATAAATTCATGTTTGCCTATATAGTTCCCGTCTTCAAAAGTGCAAGACACAGAGAGAGTAAAGTTAAAATACATTTTCTTCCTTTCTTTTGCATGATAATTTTGTCTGAAGTGAAAAGTCAACGAATTTTGGGTTGAAACCATTTTTTTTTAAATCTCTGTAGTGAATTTTTGGGAGGTGGAAAGGAATACTTTGAACACAATGAGCTATGTCTATTCCATGGTCCAACTTTCTCCTCCTGAATTTTCAATAAGATGCATTTGGCATTTTGGTGGAGACAATCTGCTTTGTCTCAAACTGAGAAGCTCAGAGACGGTGCAGGGTTGATGATGTCTCAAGGACCCAAGCTCTTTCCACTACTGCACTGTTCCATCCTTGAGGTGGGCTTCATCTTCAGGCTTTTAACAGGAGGGTTGCACTGTGTCTGCCTCTCAGGTGGATGCAATATGTACAGAGAGTGTACAAAAGCCATGTCTTCTTGTACGCCTTTCTTAGACATGAAGTATCTTTTTCAAGAATTCCCCAGCCAAATTTCTCTCTGGTATCCCTGTCCAGAATCTTGTCTTATATGCCTCTGTGTGCCAATTGCTTTCAAGAATAGGGTTATCATTAAACTAATTCAATCCTTTTTTTTTTCTTTATTAATGTTATGATAGATTACAATGTTGTGAGATTTCAGTTGTACATTTTTGTTAGTCATGTTGTGGGTACACCACTTCCCCCTTTGTGCTCTGCCCCCACCCCCCCCTTTTCCCTGGTAACCACAGATCAGATCTCCTTGTCAATATACTAACTTCCACCTATGAGTGGAGTCATATAGAGTTCGTCTTTCTCTGACTGGCTTATTTCGCTTAACGTAATACCCTCGAGGTCCATCCACGTTGCTGTGAATGGGCCAATTTTGTCTTTTTTATGGCTGAGTAGTATTCCATTGTGTATATATACCATATCTTCTTTATCCAATCATAAGTTTCTGGGCATGTAGGTTGGTTCCACATCTTGGCTATTGTAAATAATGCTGCGATGAACATAGGGGTGCAAGGGACTCTTGGGATTGCTGATTTCAGGTTCTTAGGATAGATACCCAGCAATGGGATGGCTGGGTCATAGGGTATTTCTATTTTTAACTTTTTGAGAAATCTCCATACTGTTTTCCACAGTGGCTGTACCAGTTTGCATTCCCACCAACAGTGTATGAGGGTTCCTTTTTCTCCACAACCTCTCCAACATTTGTCGCTCTTGGTTTTGGATGTTTTTGCCAATCTAACGGGTGTAAGGTGATATCTTAGTGTAGTTTTGATTTGCATTTCCCTGATGATTAGCGATGATGAACATCTTTTCATGTGTCTATTGGCCATATTCATATCTTCTTTTGAGAAATGTCTGTTCATGTCCTCTGCCCATTTTTTGATCGGGTTGTTTGTTTTTTTGTTGTTAAGCTGTGTGAGTTCTTTGTATATTGTGGAGATTAACCCTTTGTCGGATAAGTGGCTTGTAAATATTTTTTCCCAATTAGTGAGCTGTTTTTTTGTTTCAATCCTATTTTCCCTTGCCTTGAAGAAGCTCTTTAGTCTGATGAAGTCCCATTTGTTTATTCTTTCTATTGTTTCCCTCAACTGAGGAGTTATAGTGTCCGAAAAGATTCTTTTGAAACTGATGTCAAAGAGTGTACTGCCTATATTCTCTTCCAGAAGACTTATTGTTTCAGGCCTAATCTTTAGGTCTTTGATCCATTTTGAGTTTATTTTGGTGTGTGGTGAAAAAGAATGGTCAATTTTCAATCTTTTGCATGTGGCTGTCCAGTTTTCCCAGCACCATTTGTTGAAGAGACTTTCTTTTCTCCATTGTAGGCCCTCTAATTCAATCAATTCTTAAAGATACATAGAGTCAGATTCTCCTGAGGCACATGGCAAGGAAAAGAAGTAGATACACACAAAAAAATCAGAGTTGTCTTAGGAAAGAACAGGAATTTAGGTAATCAGCAAGTGTGTAATGCAAAGTATTAGGAAAATGTGATTGTATCTTGGTTTGAGTTGGTAGTTAAATGAGATAAACAGTTCATTCCTGGGTGCAATGGTTGTGAAGCAAGAGAATGCCAAATTATTCCCTGGGTACCTGGAAGCCACTGCTTGGTGCAAGGGCATATGATGCTAAGCTGGTCTTTCTTGTGTTCTGGTTCCTATGGCAGGCACAGGTGACCACATACGTGTCTGATGTAAATTTTTAATTGACTTGCTCACTAAGGTTGCCCTTCAATTTATGTGATGCTAATTCTTATTAAAATTCCCAATGCACAGATTGCTCAAGTAATTTCCTCTCTTGAATTTCTACAGTAGATTTTGCACATTGTTAAGTCTCTGTGTGAATGATATACCATCCACGTCTTTGCTGGAATAAAACAGTTATGTAGCATATAGCACAATGGAAACTCACTTCAGTGCTTTCACCGAATGTCTTTTTTCTATGTAATTTCTGAATCCATTTCTCTAAAATTTGCCTCAATTTGGGCATACCTGTAATCTGCCACAACGTTTCCCCGAGTCAACAAAGTTTCTGACTTAGTTCAGCACTGCTTCTGCTCGCCGGAAGCCATACTTCTTGTCCTCAGTGAATTCCACAAGATCTTTATTTCCTGTGGGAAATGAGTAGATGTCCAGAAACAAGGCCAAGAAACAGACAAATGGTCTGGAAAAGCCCATGTTTTGGCTAGTAGGGTCACACAAACAGAATTCATTGAATAAGGGGGAAAATCCTATATTACTTGACCCAGCATTTATAGAACTACTTTTGAGATTATTGGACTAATGGGGCATCTCCAACAAACATTTTATCCTATTTTCCTTCCCCCTTCCTCCAAACTTTTGTTCCTTTTTTTGTTTCATTAATCTCGGGTGGTGGTGGTTACTTCTGTTTTCTTACCAGCTCATCATTGATTACTTAGCCAATTTCCAGACTGAGTGAGAAGACAAAAAGAAATCGGTTTGGTGGAATTTTCCTTTAGGTTTGTAGAAATATTTATGGATTTACAAATGCTCACATCTGTGCTGATTCTGACTGAAAATTATTAAGACACTTTTCCAAATCTCACATATGAAAATCTGTCTCACTTTTTATAGTCAGGCTTCCTCGAGTTTGCCCAGAGTGCCACTTTCATCTGCCATTTTGAGAAGGAGAAAGCTCTGATTGCCGTTCCTGGTAAAAGAGAAACTTTGCGCCGGGGTTTGAATGATTTTTGGTGGCAGGGCTTCTTCCTTGCTGGTCCCATGTGTCCTGAAGACAACTTCCTCCATTTAGGGGGTGGTCTGTCCCACACAGATCCAGGAATACAGACAGATAGTGCTTGTGTTTCCCTTTTTCAGGGAATCTCCATGTTCACAGCATTTCATCCTTAGGCTCAACGTTTTCTGAAAAATGCCTTTCAAGAAAATTAGTAATAGCCCTTTTGGTTTTAGAAAAGCCTATCCTCAGATTTTAGCTAATATGGTGATAATAAGGGGCTTCTTATTTGTTACTATGAGCTAGAGAACTTCAGAACCTCACATTTTTCCACAAGAAAAGAACTTGAAATTCCTTTCTCTTCACTAGAGATTGAATTCCCTCCAGTCTGCATTTAAAAGAGCAGCGCTGTGTGCCGCATCTCCCTTGTTCTTACTAGAGTGAAATATTATTCAGACTGTGCTGGCTGGTTAATGTTCTAGGAGCATAATGTAAATGTTCTTCCTGGAAACAACCAATTCATTTCCGTAAGACTTTAAATTACACTTGCAATCCCTTCTCTTTGCTCATTTGATAATGTATCTTTTCTCACTTTCTTCCACTCATTAATATTTTCTCTCCTATTATTTGTCATCATGGTCTATAGCTGTTGTTTAACTCTCTAAGGCTATTTATACCATTTGCATGAATAATGTTACATAAAACAAAATAGTAGCACAGCGTAGATTAAGGAAACTCACTTTATAATATCTGATTAATTGTGACAACTCTTTCCATAATAAATTAATACAAGCTGTGCTTCGTCATATGTTATGGAGATATGTAATGCATGAAAAATTTTCTATGCTCTGCTTTAATCAGCATTTCATACAAAGTTCCATTATCATTTATAAAATGCTTTTCAATTGTTCATAGGCAATCCAGATAACGTAATACCTATTTCAAGGAAAACTACTTAATGTTTTGACTGTAAATATTATATCTATGGGGCAGTAAATAAAAATTATTAGGATTTAAGCTCTTTCTAATTATTTTGATCACTTTTGGCATGCAACATTTTACATAAATGAAATCATATCTTTAATTACGAAAAGTTGGTATAAAACATTAAATGAAGAGACAGACTTCAAAACTTTAAGAGCTCAACTTAAGTCTCAGCTCAGTGTGTGAATGTCGAAAGTTACTTCACATCTCAGTGTCTCAGCAACGTCACTGGTAAAATGAAAGTAATATGAGTATCTATCCCGCCTTTATCATGAGATTGTTGTAAGCATCGAATACAGTAGTGACTTTAAGAGTACTTTGTACATATGAAAGAACCACACGCACACACAAGGGGTACTTATGATTGATTTCAAGTCTCTGAAAACAAAAAGGGTGTTCATTAATACTTCCGTAATCTTACGACATCCATAGGAGCCTCATGCTGCTTTCTGCAAAACAGCTAAACAATCAGATCCCTTTACATTATAGTCCATAAAGGTCCACATCTGTGGGGTCTGTTTTCTGTCCCGCTTGTCTCCCTTTCTGAGACCCGTGTTCTCTTTCAGCAGGAGGCACAGCACCCTGATGATATTTGCCAAGTTCTTTTCATTAGTGTTGGTTCCTATGGGTCCTTGGTCCCCCTGCTTTTCCAAGGCACCCGTGGTACCACCTGAGAAGCCCCTGGAAAGTCTGTCACGCATCGGAATTCCTTCTCTGCCCATGCGACCTCAGCTGCTTCCATCACAGTCTATGAGCACCTCAGTAGTCAAACCAAGAAAACAAACTCACCCTAAGTCAGTAAGCATTCAACTCTATGATTGCTACTACGTAAATGTGTAGGCAACACTCAATCTTTCTACAGCCATACGTTCCACATTTTAAGCTATTTCAAACTCCTCTCATGGAATGAATTTGGTCTCTCACAAATAACTGAGGATGATTTCGAGTAATCATACTTGATTGGTGGAAACTGTCAGCTGGTGTCCCAAGACAGGGCTCCCTGGAGTTCCTAGGTGTATCTGTCTGTGAGTATTTGCACTCCTGGGCACTAACATCAGCAGAGGGGAGGACTTTGTGCTTATCACTTGTGTTCATCAGGAAGGCTATGTTTTTTTCAATGGGAGTAAACAGCCCCCAGGTCAATACTTTTCCCTATGGCACTTTATTTGTCATCAGGCAATCCAGTTTGCAGTAGGCGAGGGGAGGCGGGAGGTGGTCATCAAGAATTATTTTCCACTTGGTCATTTGGGGACCAGCATGATGGAAATCCACCACCCAGAGCATCACCATATGCTGTGGCAGAGGAAGGACAGGCCAGGGAATGACATAGGGCATTTTCTTGCCTCAGTCAAGAATGACCAACATCACCTCTACTCATTATTCTTGGCAAGAGTTAATAACATGTCCTCACTCAACTGCAAGGGAATTAATTGTCTCCTCTTTACCCAGGAAGAGAGAGAACTGGAAATAGAAAAGACTGGTGAGGTTAACCTCTTCCCTTCTCGCCAAATGCCACCCTATGCAGAGGGGCTAGGATGAGACCCAAGAGTGCTGGGATATGCTTACTCGGTACAACCTCTTACGGGTAGATGTGCCCTAGTTCATCTCCATATCCTTGCTTACCCCCCTACTATTCCTACATTCAGGTCTTCCAAGGAAGAGTGGGGATGGGGTCTGGAAGAGCAGCTGCAGCGCCATATACCTTTGTGTGTGGTCTGTGTCCATGTCAGAGTCCTTACCCAGGACATCATAGACATCAGTGGGTTGTCATGTATTCAACTGGGTCTATGAAGGCAACAGAAACCCTTTCCTCCACTTTTCTTTCTGGTAACAATTGCTTTTTGCAGAACAGACTTGGCCCAACTTTCTGCTGGAAACCCTAAAAAAGATTTTGAGCAAGCAGACCAACGGAAAGGGGAATTGCCTAGATGGACTTTTCCAGTATTTCTGGCCATGGGAATTTTAGATGGCAATCCCCTCACGCTGGAACCCCAGATGGCCATGAAGTTCCCACCCACCCATCTTGATGCCTAAGCTTGAGAGTGGTGGTGGCCATAATTGTAATATGTGTTCTATATCTGAGAATGATGTCCTTTGATTTTGACTTCTGAACTTACGACTTTCAAACACCTTTTCAGAAAGGAAGAATGAGGCTGATATATTGCCATTTTAACTTGGAATACTGTTTTAACCAAATGATTCAAAATAAGCAGGAATTTCAGGCATAACGGTTTATATTTTAGGCTGGGGACCCAAATAAATTTTAATGCATCATATTTATGGCCTTATGTAGGTATTGTCCTTTAAATAACCCAAAAATAACGGGACTGTAATTTGCTTGGATATATGGAAAGATCTTGGGCCTGCAGACAGACTGAATGAGGACTGATCCACTTGCCAGCGTAGGACTAACTCTTATTTCCCTCCAGGCATACAGTCAGGGCAGGGGTTCCCACACATGAGCAACTGTTTCACTTTTTGTCCCCCAAGAGAAGATTTTCTCAATTTTCAAACTTCATAAGGTTGTGACTCTTGAACTGCCTAAAACATTTTTTTCAGCATTTACAGCTTAGCTAGATTGAAAGAGAACAGGACAATACAGAGAAAATTCACAGTAGTGGATATTGCTATTGCACTGCCCTTGATAAAGTACTTTCAGAACACGTTCCCTCATTAACCATTTCTAAATGTCTGCTGAAAATATACTGAACTGACCCACCCTCTCCTGCATTTCATGTATAAATGACAAAACCTGGAACGATCCTGATTCTTTCGCACAGGTAAAAAGTAGGTTTCTTTATAATTCTCAATTATATTCATTACTGAGCAGAAATTGATAGTAAAGAGTCTAATTCTGCATGGGAATTATGCCTCCAGTAAAGTAGAGAGCCACAGACCAAAGAAGGAAGCACACAACATAAAGGAGGTGGGGGGAGGGGACAGATGGCAGATCAACACCGTAGGAATTTGTGACTTGAATATTACTGATTTTTTTTTATTCTTATGCAGTTTCAAGTTTTAAAAATTAATGTTTTTAATTTTCTTTTTAAATTCAAACTTTTAATGGCCATATAAAATAGGGAATATTGCAAATACAAAAGGAAGACATCTTAATAGGAGCATTTTAAAGCATTTTTATTTTTCAAAAGAAAACGCCATGAAACTGGGATCGGAGAGAGAACTAAAATGTTAAAGCGTTGACAGCAAGTCAAGCTTATGTGCTGCTTATTAACACCGCAATGCAAGAGTGTGGTAAACCATGTGGAGACAGCCTGCCTGCAAGCTACAGGTTGATCTATTAGAGAAGACAATTTCCCAGGCTGATGTAAATATCTACTGTAACTCCATATGAATTTAAAAAAACAATGTTACAAATAACCCCAGAACAATTTGCAGAAATACTTTCATTTCAACAAGAATTTGTTTTATTTGTTAAGATTCCAGACTATTTTCTACAATTTCCTGAAAGAAGCTTAAACTTTTTCTTTCTTAGCCAAGGCTGCTTTAACATCGGATCTCCTACACATGCTTCCATGGGATCCCACGGGATGCATTCTGCTTCTGCAGTCCATGCTGAAGGAGAGAATGGATGGATGAGTGGATGAGTGTCTGAGGGTGACACCAGCCCGCTGGGCCCTCACTATTGACCACAGGGCACCACTGCCGTCTGAGCAAGTGTTAATGATAAAGCATCCAGGAGTTTCCTTGAGGTGGTCTATTTGCTTTGAGTATCAAAAAAACTGGTTCCTTTTCTGCAAATGCTTGCTTCTGGTGACAATTCAACTACTAGTGCTTTCATGAAATGAATGGAAGAGAATCTGTGAATAGAAGAGCACATTAAACAGCTAAACCTCTCTTTTACATTTTTTTTGTGTTAATTTACTTCCTCAGTTAACTGGATTTCTAAACTGACATTCTTTTAAAATATACAGCTATCACTTATAGTTTTCCTTTGTATGCCAGGCACTGTTATGAGTGCTTTTCATAGATTAGTTTCTCTATTCCTTGCAACAACTATGAGGTCAACTCTGATATGGTTCCCATTTTACTTATTGGAAAACCAAGGCACAAAGAAATCAAAGAAGTTACCTGAGTCAGGTACCTAGTAAGACATGAAGCCAGGATTCAAACCGAAGTCTGGTTTCAAGTCTATGTTGGCAGTGGAAATACCACACTTCACGAATGTCATTAAAACTCACTAGACTTGGGGCCAACCTGGTGGTGCAGTGGTTAAGTGTGCACGTTCCGCTTTGGCAGCCTGGGGTTTGCCGGTTCGAATCCCGGGTGCGGACATGGCACCACTTGGCAAGCCATGCTGTGGTAGGCGTCCCACATATAAAGTAGAGGAAGATGGGCAGGGATGTTAGCTCAGGACCAGTCTTCCTCGTAAAAAGAGGAGGATTGGCAGCAGTTACCTTGGGGCTAATCTTCCTCAAAAACAAACAAACAAAAAATTCACTAGACTTGGTCTAGGTTGATGCTTGGAAACACACGAAGTGGAACCCAGGTCTGCAGCAATGTGTGAAGTGAACATTCTCTCTGCCTTCCTTGAACATATCCTACTAGGTGATGTCCAGTGCCCTCAGCTATTCTTCCCACATTCCCGCACTCCACCGGGTAGCCCATTTCTTTACCCTTGACCTTTTTCCTCCCCATCTTCTCTCCCTAACCCCAAATTCCCTGCCTCAAAGAGTCTCTCTCATCTCCTATGCTCTCATATTCCGCTCTCATCAAGGGAATCTGTTACTGGGACCTGTGGCAGCACAAAGTTTGGTACCATTCCAAGTATCAAAATGGATGCCAAAGGAGGTGGGGTCGGGGCTCAGCAGAGCAAGATCTCTGAAAGAGAGCAGCACGGAGCCGTTGTGGCCTCTACTGACAGCCCACCCTTAGCAGTGACAAAGAAGAGGATGCAAAGGATGGACTTGTAGGATGGTGACAGAGTCAAGATGCATAGGGAGTTCTAAAGACCAAAAACAATGGATAGAAACCACACGGCTCCATGGAAGTCCTGAATTTAGGTTTAGACATCAAGGTATATGATCATTGAAGTAAATTTACCTATAGTTCAAGAGAAAGAGACATGGCTTAGGAAGCTGTGAATGATACTTCTCACCGGATGTGAAAATTATAAGTAATTTTATTTTTTCCTTTATTCTTTTCTCAATTTTTTCCCAAGATATTCTCCAGTGACAAAGTGTTAGGTTTTTATACTCAGAAAAACTAGCAAATCCTATACTATCTCACTGCCAGCTATAACAGTATACATGGAGGCATTAAGGGGCAATTGAAGGCCTCACTAATGCAGGGAGAGCATCTTTGCTATGGAGGGTGGTATTTCGGAAGCTACATCCTGAGGTCTCCGGTTATCTGGGGTGTTTACTAGCAAAGGAAATCAGGATGAAAAGGGTCTGGAAATCTTACTTTATGAGAGAAAAAAGGAAAAGAATTTCTAAGCTGAAGAAATTATTTATAAGGAAGAACTGTTTTTCAATTTGGATAGTAAATTTGTAGCAGTTTTAAGAATCTTATTTTATGTCGTTCGTTAGAGAGTAGAAATTTTAGGGAGCTGATTTCAGTTTAATGATAGGAGATTTTTTTTAAAAAATTTAATACAGATAGACAAAAATGACATTGGGTGATTCTCAGCAGTGGCGAGGTCCCTGCCACTTAGTGTTAGGCGAACATCAGACACTGACCTGCCGTGGATGCTATACAGAAGGTTCCTGCATTCACGTACCTAACCCTCAGCTCAGACATTGGTGGAGCTCCTACCATTCCCATGCATTGTGCTATGTCATGGAGATGTGAACACAGTTACGTAAGACAGTATTTCCTCTTTTATCAGCTGATACTGTAGAAAAGACAGCCATGTACAGTAATAATGTTCAAAACGTGCTGTGATGGCCCAAGGGAGAGGAATTTAAAATAAACTTAGGAATTCTTTGAATTTCGAGATGCTATCATTCTTTCATCGCAATCTGGGAAAGAATGGTACTGTGGCAGGTTCCAGGGGACACACTTAGAGTCAGGGATTGTCTCTCTAATCACAGCGGATGACTGCTTATTATGCGAGGACAAGGACCAGACAGGATGCCAGAAGTCTCCAGGTAGCGACGCACCTATTGTCTGATCTTCTGTAACTTTTTGATGATCTTCCAAATTGGGTTTTAAAGTAATCTGGAGCCGTTTTTTTAAAAAAGAGACAGAAATCAAAAACAATCACGATTTTGTAAAAGAAGAAAGCCTGGCCAGAAGTTAGAAACCTGAAGGTTCACTTTAGAAGCGTTGAAGGGTTCTGTTTCTACAGACGGTGGTTTGTGTGTACTTTAAATACATTTTTATGGATGTGCATATGTAACAAAAAGAACATAAATCACGTATGTACCGTTCAATGCATTTTATAAACATTGACACAAGAGCAAAATAAGGATGAAAACATTATCGGCACTCCAGAGGTCATTGTAGGGTCCCCTCATAGTCACCATCTCTCTTCTCTAGATTTAACCATTTTCCTAAGTTCTATCACCACTAATTAGTTTTACCATCTTTGGTCTTTATATGAAAGGAATTGCACAGTGTACTTTTTGGTGTTTGGGGGTTGTGTTCAACATGACAGTTGTAAGAGACATCTGTATTATAGTATATTGTGCTACTGTGCTCATTCGAATTGTTGCATGGTGTGGTGTTATACTGTGTGGACATTCATAATTTATTTACTTATTCTTCTAGACTTGATGATACTGGGTTCATTTCTAGCTGGAGAGCATACAAATAGCGGTGCTATGATAATTTTTGTATTGCTGCTCATATATGGTCATTTATCTTGATCATACACTTTAAAGTATAAAACAGATGATACTAAAATATTTGGCTTAATTAGATGATGAGAAATTTTTTTTCTGGAGGGATTTTACATGTTTATACTCCTACCAATAGTATAATGTAATTCTGTATGCTCCACATCCTTTCCAAGGTTTAATATGATTGGCAGTGTTTTTAAAATATTAACCATGTGTGGCAATAATATATTTGCTTTTCTCTGGTAACTGGTGTGGTTGAGCACTTGTTTCCTATGTATGCCATTTGCCTATTCTATTTCGAAAAGTGTTCAATTATTTGGGTTCATTTTTCTATTGTGTTATCTGCCCTTATCTATTGAGTTGTAGGAACTCATCTCTGTTCTAGATAGCACTTATTTTTTGTATTACAAATATCTTGTCATTTGTGGCTAGCATTTTCATTCTGATAGTGTTGTCATTTGATGAATGGAACTTCTTACTTTTAATTCAGCCCAATTTATCGACTCTTTTCTCAAAGGTGGGTGTTCTATCTGAGATACATACTTCCCTAAGACCATGAAGATACAATTTTACCTTACTTTCTAAAAGCTGTTTTTGCTGCTGTTTAACATTCACCCTCAGATTAACAATCCATGTGGACTTTATGTTTGTGTACAGTGGGAGGAATGAATCAATATGACTTTTTCCCTATGAATAGCCAATTGGCCATACATCATTTATTGAAAATGACATCCTTTCCCCTTGGAATTATAGTGACACTGTTGTCACAGGTCGAGTACCTAATGTGTGTGGGTCTGTTTCTAAACTTAGTCGTGTTCGATTTATAGATATGTCTGTCCTTTAGCCTGCCCTGCCACACCACCTTGATTACTAGAACTCTATCGATCCCATACAGTCAGGTCATCAAAAGGACTACAAGATTACAGAGAGTATGTTCATGTGCAGCTTTAATAAAGAGAAATGATGCAGTACACCAGGCGAAGGAAGGTAAACAGAGACCATAGAAGCCTAGATCATCCAGGTACAGCTTAGGGGGTCCTTTCTCAGTTGCACAGCACATGGTCCATCTTCAAGTTTTGTACCAACAAACTCCACGCTAGATAGCTAGTCTCAGGGGACTCAAGCTGAAAGGTTACTGAGTAGTCTTTTCCTAAGTTAGCTGGATCCTCTGCTCAAGTCTACAGGATGAAATCAAGATGTTCTTATCTGAGGCTCTGGGTTCCTTTGCAAGCTCTAGGGTCTTGGCCGAATTCATTTCCTCGGATGTAGGACTGAGGTCCCTGTTTTCTTCTGGCTGCTGGCTTGGGTTGTTCTCAGCTTCTAGAGGCTGTGCCTGTTCACCAGCAGTTCACAGCACAGCTGTTTGCTTTCTTCAGGAGGGCAGCAGGAGTCTGTCCTTTGTCTTATTCTGCGTTTTAAAAGGCTCACACAATTAGATCAAGTCCACCTGGATAATCTCTGTATACAAAGGTTAACTGACATGAGACTTTAATTATATCTGCAAAATCCCTTCCCAGAAGTACCTAGACTAGTGTTGGTTGAATTACCAGGGGACAAGACTACTGGGGGAAAGGGGAGAGTGAAGGGCATCTTCAGAACCCTGCCTAGCACACATTGGCAAGGTTCGACCCCATTTCATTGAGTTACCTCTATTTTCATCTGGAAGAATACACTTAATGGCCTCTTCTGGGTCAAGATACATTCACTTTATCATTTTTTTCACTCTGTCTTATTATTTAATAGTCTATTGGGTTTATTTGACCTATTTTTCTAAGGTTACTAGGCTGCTCGCCATCCCTTCCCTTCCTTCTGGAATAACATCTCTTCTAAGCAACCAACATGGGCCAACAAGTCTTTGCCCTCAGCATTCTCTCCTTATTAAAGACAAGTTCAGCTAGTCATAGGACTCCTAGATCTATGCTAATTTTTCCCAAGACTTTTAGAGCATTTCTGCCAATGCCAGTTTATCCAACAAACATATTGCTGCAGTTGAGTGCTTATTGTTTGAAGACAACTGAGTATATATTTTGGACCCCCAAAAAGTTTTCTCCAAGATACTGTCATTAAGAGTCAACCCCAAATATAATTCAGTTTGCGTGTGCTAAAGAGCTTCCATAGGCACATTCAACAAATATTTGGGCTATCAATGGTAGACATGTGAGCTCACCAACCCACCTGTAAACAAAGATCAGTTTCAGCTTTTCAAATATTCTTTACCTTGAATATTACCTTATGTTCCAAAATAAGGGAAAATGCTCTACAGACTTTAGGATAAAAGATAGTATGACAAGTTGGACATGAGATTTGCACAACATCCGCTTTTCCTCCAGAGGTTTGTGTAAGGAGAAAGTCCTCAATTCAGACATCGCATCTGCTCCTATAATAAGTTCTGGTAGGGAAGATGCAACTCCATACGCCATACACTTCTAATTAAATTCCCCTTTGGCTTTTCTTTGGAAGGTTGTAGTATGACAGTGCAGTCTGAATCACTGTTGAGAAATCCCAATAAAGTTTATTCACCGCCCACAGCCACTTTCTCCAAAGCAAAGCAAAAGATCTCAGGTCCTCTTCTGAAAGTTGCCCCAAGAAACCCTGCCATCTTTTCATTCAGAAAAATAATCCTTCTCTTTACATTGCACATGTTATAATCACCGCTGGATTTGAAGGGTTGCAGATTTCTTTTTAGTGTCATCATTAGATCTTTTAGTTCATCAAGGTTTCGCTAAGCTGCACAAATCTGTCACAGTCTTTTTACAGTTTGAGCTGTTGATAGAACAGCTAGAACACCTGGTCTCATAGCGGTTGTTACAATTTTTGTAGCAACTCCGTCGATCATCTCCCTTTTCCTCTATGTTTAATTAAACAGCTGAACATTTCCACTCAGTTTAATTGTTCTGAATTTGGGGGATCCTTTTATTCTTGCTATTTCCATTTTTTGGAATAATCCCATCTTCCTTTCTTTATTATTACAAGTCGACCTTATTTATGGGTTCAGCAGCCTCAGATGGAGTATTCCATTTAGTATTTAAGGATGAGGCTGGAAAATGTTCATTTCTCAAGATGCATTTTATGTGCATCCACCTCCATCTAGCTCACCACATTGGGAATTTGTCCATCTCCCATTTTCAGAGAATCAAGTAGCTAATTTTAAAAATGGCTGCTTGCAAAAGACTTCCTCTAAATGTAAGATAAGTAAGATGATCTTTCTTGTTAGTGTATAGGAAGTAACAGGAGACTAACAGTATTACCTTAATAATAAGAATAATCTAGACAAATTACATGTATTAGTTTATTAAAACTCATAAGAGAACTTAGGATAACAGAGATAAAATGTAAAACTAAGATCCAGAAAATGATCACCTTTCATAAAAGAGAAGCTCTGTTGTTTCTTGCAGACAAAGTATATGTGGGTGTTACATTTTTGTACAATCTGGCAGTCCCTGTATTTTTTTTTTAAAGATTTTATTTTTTCCTTTTTCTCCCCAAAGCCCCCCAGTACATAGTTGTATATTCTTCGTTGTGGGTCCTTCTAGTTGTGGCATATGGGACGCTGCCTCAGCGTGGTTTGATGAGCAGTGCCATGTCCGCGCCCAGGATTCGAACCAACGAAACACTGGGCCGCCTGCAGCGGAGCGCGCGAACTTAACCACTCGGCCACGGGGCCAGCCCCTGGCAGTCCCTGTATTTTAAGTCATATGTGTAGACCATTCACATTTAAAGTTATGATTCATATGGTTGGACTACAATCCACTATGTATTTAGCTACTTCCTATTTATTTCATTTTTTCTTTAATTTTTTTATATCTCAGCCTTATTTTTTTAAATGGAGCACTTTTATGAATATATTTTATCTTGTCTATTGACTTATTATTTATAAACCTTTTAAAAACATTTTAGCAGTTGCTATAGGGTTTACAATATATATTTTTAAGTAAGTGGAGTCTGTCATCAAATAATATTGTGCTGTTTCATGTCTACTACAAGGACCTTATAACGGCATATTCCCTATATCCCCTCCCCATCCTTTATGTCATTGTTACACATTTCGGTTTTACATGTGGTGTAAACATGGGACACTTTATTATTAATATTGCTTTAAATACCCCATTATCTTTTAGGGCAATTAAAAATAAAAAGCTATTTGGGGCCAGCCCAGTGGCACAGTGGTTAAGTTCGCACATTCCTCTTTGGCAGCCTGGGGTTGGCCAGTTCAGATCTCAGGTGTGGACCTGCTTGTCAAGCCATGCTGTGACAGGAGTCCCACATATAAAGTGGAGGAAGATAGGCATGGATGTTAGCTCAGGGCCAGTCTTCCTCAACAAAAAAGAGGAGGATTGGTGCCAGACATTAGCTCAGGGTTAATCTTCCTCAAAATAAATAAATAAATATTTTTAAAAAGTTGTCACCAATAGTCTAATTTTTTTGCATTACCATACATTGGTGGTGACCCTGATACTGTCTATACAAAAACTGATATATAATAATGTACACCTGAAATTACACAGTGTTATAAACCAATATGACCTCAACAAAATAATTGAAAAAAAGTAAAAAACCGAAAAGTTATTTTATCTTCATTTACTTACTTTCTAGTCTCTTGTTGTGAAAATCCAAGTTTCTGACATATATTGTGTTCTTCCTACTTGAAAAACTTCTGATAATGTGTCTTATGGACCAGGTCTGCTCTCTTCAATTTTTGTTTGTCAAAGTATTTATTACGCTTTTGAAGGATATTTTCTCAGGGCATAGAATTCTGGGTTGACAGTTTCTTTTGCTGTAGTTAGCACTTGAAAGATGCCCTTCTATTGTCTCCTTGCTCACATACTTTGTGACAAGATGTCTGCTTATAGTTCTCTGTAGGTAATATACCCCCTCCTGCTGCTTCACTCCTCTGGCTGCCTTCAAGATTTTCTATGTTTTTATTTTTTTCAGCAGTGTGAATATGATATGCCTAGTTGTGAGTAATTTGCCTGTTACCCTGCTTTGTGTTCTATTAGTTTCTCAGATCTACAATTTGCTGTTGGTCACCAACTTTAGAAAATTATGGCCATTACATATTCAAATATTCCTCTCTTTTTCTTCTCCTCCTGAGATTCCTATTACATGTATACGAGATTATTTTTCCCCCGTCAGCCTTGGGAAGTTCTGTTCTTTTAATTTTTTTCTCCTTAAATTTCAGTTTACATAATTTTTATTCACTGTTCAAGTTCACTCATTCTTTCCTAGGCTATGTGGAATCTACTGAAGAGCCAGTTGAAGATGTTTTTCATCTCTGCTGCTCTGTTTTGATTTCCAGCATTTCCTTCTGGTTTCATCTTTAGCTTCCATCTCTGTTGAAGTTACCCATCTGATCTTACATCTTGTCTACCTTTTCCATTAGCTTTAATGTAACAATCATGGTTATTTTAAAATCTCTATCTTATATTTCTAATTTTGTGTCATTTTTGAGTCTGCTTCTGATCATTTCTTTTTCTTCTTTCATTTTGTTTTTACCTTTTTGTAATCTACATAACAACTTATTAAAAATTGAGCACATAGTATATGACAGAAGATAATGAAGCTAAATATATTTTATGCATGAGCATGCCTTTCATTTCTATTGTTTTTAAAGTTACCAAATATTAATCCTCTTAGCATTATCCCCATTTTCCTTTACTTCCATGTGTGATGTTTTTTATTCAGCTTAAATAACTTCCTTTGGTATTTATTGCTGTAGATTTCTGCTATCAATAACTTCTTCCACCTTTCGTTTGTCCGATAGTGCCTTCTTTTCTTTCAGTTTTGGAAAATACTTTTTCTGGATGCAGAATAGATACAAGTATTTGTATCTATTATTTGCACATTCTATATTTACAACTTCACCTACTTGCTAAAATTTATTTGTAACTAAAATCAGTACTCACAGTGCTTTCATGGTCATTCACAGACATGTAGGATGGCCAAAACTTTGAGTCACTCAGCATACATTCCTAGCTGAGGCTGCATAAGGCAACACTGTCTGCCTTCTCGTTTCAGCTCACATACTGTAAACAAGTGGGCTTTTTGTGGTCTATTTAGTGCCATGCTTTTTTAATTTTTGTGCTCTTGGTTGTGGATTTTGTCATCTAAAGTGGCCCTGAAACCTAGTGCTAAAATGCTTGCTGGTGTTTCCAAGCATAAGAAGGCTGTGACGTGCCTTATAGAGAAAATATAGGTTAGAAAAGCTTCTTTCAGACGTGAGTTAAAGTTATAGAAACAGGACAGTTGCCCATGAGTTCAATGTGAATAAATCAACAATATATATTAAATAAGGTCTGTTTAGACAGAAGCACACATAAAACAAGGTTATGTATTGATCAGTTGTCAACAATATTATGATTGGATGTTTGAAGGAAAGTAACTCTGTGTTTCCGCCTAGGAGAAGTGGTTCAGCATTCACTACACCAGTGTTTGTGGTAATGTTCAAGAGCATGCTTACCACGGATAGTGAGAATCAACTGCACATACACAGTATACGTGTGTATGCACGCTCACTCCAAGCTTTTTTGTTATTCTCAGCAGTTGTATTGATTGACCCTTCTCTTCTTGTTATTATCAGAAGCAGGAGTTCCCTGCTCAATTTACTTTTGGTTTTTGTGGTTTTGAAGTGAACTAAGGCAGCATAGTGTAAGTGGTATTAAGGGAAGTGACCAGCATTTGTAAGACACCAGCTACTAAGAATTAACTGACCACGTTAGCTATTTATTTTTTTAAATATTTCTGTTTTAGATCATCTTACTGTATCAATGAGAAAATACAGCTCAAAGGGATTAAGTAATTTGCTAAAACGTAAATTTGAATTTAAGTCTGTTGGCTTCACAGCCAATACTCTTACTTTGATTGTCACTTCACTCATTGATTCAGTTTTCTCATCTAAAAAATAATTGCTAATAATTCTATATGCACAAGAATGTCGCGAGTGTGAATTAGAGGATGTCAGTGTCAGAGACACACAGTAATTGCAAAACAGTGCTTGTCACATCAGATCTGTCATAGCTCCTCTCTAAAATGCATTTAGCCTAGGAAAATGGGATGAGATTTCAGAAAAAGTATCTACAGCGTGTGTTAATGAAGATCCAGTGGTAGCTAGAAAATCAATATATGACACACTTTTTCATTATGATGTGTTGTGATGGTTCTATTTGCAATGCTTCATGGAGGACAGTTATTTTAGTGCTTATCAGAGTTGTTGGAAAGGCCCTTTGGGAGTGTTAATGCTTAGGTTTCTTCATTAACCAGAAAGATGAAAATCTGCCACTGGGCACTAAACATATTTTAACAAATCACTCAAGAAAATAATGTCACTTATCCAATTTTATTCTCTAACACTTGGAATGTTTCAATGTGATGACTTAAAGGGAAATGTCTACTCCACTCATCAAAACTAAGGGCTTACTGATAGATGTTAGCCCAGTAGTGCTTCAGAAAGAATTAAAAAGCCCTATCATCTATCCACTGTCTAAACATCAGTGGATCATGGTACATGCCCCTGAGATGCCCCAAGTCAACTTACCAAAGTAGCTTGTCATATATTAAACTAATGATCTTTCCCCTAGACCAGTGGCCTCTCCTGCATTTTCTGTCGTAGCTAGTGTCACTAACGATCTAACCACCCAAGCTAGAATCTTGGGAGTGATTTTTAATTCTCACTTTTGCCTCAGCTACATTCCTAAACAATAAATCTGTATATTTTATTTTCTCAGTTTCTCAAGTGCACTGAACTCCAATAGATGCATATTAACGATACCTTTAGTTAGCAGGACCGTCCTCCCCTCTCTGGATTACTATAAGATCCACCTACTGGAGCACCACACCTTTGGCTTGGTCCTTAAATCCAGCCTCCACAAAGCTGTTTAGTGATCCTTCTGAAGCACAAATGGCCATGGCACGCCAATGCTAGGACATTTTATCACTCACGGCAGATTACAGGTCATATTATAGTCAACGGGAAAGATTTGTTCAATAATGTATTGAACTGATAGATGTCAATGGGCTGCATTTCAGCCATGCCAACTTTCGTCACTTCATTGAGTGATGAAATTACATGTCTATTCCTGAATTTAAGAGAAAACTCAAGGATGGCAATCTAGATTTGACTGTCATTAATTTATATTTGGAAGTTAAGTCCATGGTAGTGAGTGTGATTGATTAAAAAGCTAAAAATATTTCTATATAAAGGAGACATCCCTCACCAGACATCAAATTTTTTCCTACTTGATCTAGGGCTATTATAGTGTAAGTTTGTAATTGCATAATGCTTTATAATTCATAGAGAAAAAGTGTATATATTAATTCACTTGAAACTTATAATAACCCTATGAGGCAGGGTTCATGCTATACTTAATAAAAGGGAGGCTCATGGGCTGGCCCGATGGGGCAGTGGTTAAGTGCACACGTTCCTCTTTGGCAGCCCAGGGTTCGCAGGTTCAGATCCCGGGTGCAGACATGACACTGCTTGGCAAGCCCTGCTGTGGTAAGCGTCCTACATATAAAGTAGAGGAAGATGGGCACGGATGTTAGCTCAGGGCCAGTCTCCCTCAGCAAAAAGAGGAGGATGGGCAGCAGTTAGCGCAGGGCTAATCTTCCTCAAAATAAATAAATAAATAAATAATAAAAGGGAGGCTCAGAAAGGATTAGTGAGTTGTATGGGATATTACAGCTAGGATTTTGTAGAACCTACACTGGGTTTCCTAGTTGAGGGACTCTTTTCAGTAGATCATATTGTGTATTTTGTAAGAGCACAAATGGTGTTGACTTTTGCACGAGTTGGCCTCACTTGGAGACCCTACCTGTGGCTGTCATGGCAGTTGGATGTATACTGCAAAGATGAGCATGGCCCTGCTCTTCCAGAATTAATGTGAACGTAGAATATAAATAACTAAATATAAAACTATGTCACTAGTGCCATTGTAAAGGTTCAGAGAGAAGATAGCAAAGCCCAGAAAAGAACCAGTGCTGGTAAAGAGAGGGAGCAACACAGAAGAAGGTAAAACAGTGTCTCTCCACTTGATGAACTAAGAGCCCACAAATTCCTTCTCCTTTCATATTCATCATTCATACAACAAATGTGGTCTGAGTAACCACATGAGTCTGGTACTGTTCTGGGTGCTGACAAAATGGCAGTAACTAAATAAGATTTCTGCTCTCCTGGATATGTAAATTCTAGTGGGATGTGGGGGAAAGAGAATAAACAAAATTTCAGATAGTGATAAACGCTAAGAGAAAAATAAAGCATGAAAATCAGGCGTGGAAGGTAGGAAGAAGCACTTGTAATTTTCAATGGAGAAGTTACAAAAGGTTTTTAATGAATGATGTGTATTAGTTTCCTATTGCTGCTGTAACAGTTACCACAAAGCTTTCAGCCTAAACAATGTAAATCTATTATCTTACAGTTCTGGAAGTCAGAACTCCAAAATCACTTTCACTAGGCTAAAGTCTTGGTACGGCTGTGTTCCTTCTGGAAGCTCCAGGAGAGAATCCATTTCCCTGCCTTTCCAGACTCTAGAGGCTGCCTGAATTCCTTGGCATGAGGCTTCTTCCTCCATCTTCAGGACCAATAACATACATCTTCAAACCTCTCTCTGACATCTGCTTCCATGCTCACTTATTCTTCTCTGATTCCAACTGCCTAACTCTGCAAGGATCCTTGTTATTAGATCTAGATAATCTAGATAATCCAGGATAATCTTCCCATCTCAATATGCTTAACTTAGTCATATCTGCAAAGTCCCTTTTGCAGTATAAGGTAACACATTTACAAATTCCAGCAAGCAGGACGTAGATATCTTTGGGAACCACTGTTCTGCCTACCACATACATGAAAGAAATGTAAGAGAGCTGCATGCAGGGCATCTGGAAAGTGAATTATAGGCAGATGGAATCACAAGTGCAATGAGCTGAGGCACAACTGTGTCTGAGCTCTAAGGCATGACCAGGAAGCAATTGTAGCTGATACAGAGTGAGCAAAAGGGAGAGGGGTGGGAAATGAGACCCAAGAGGTATCATGGAGCCAGATGGTATCGGGTATTTTAAGTTATTGCAAATATTTTAGCTTTAATTCAAGTAAAGTAAAATAAGATAAGACAACTATGAAAGATTTTAAGTAATCAAATACCATGCTCAAGTTGACTTTCTTTTTTTAATTAAGGATTTGTTTTTTTAGAGCAGTTTAAGGTTTACAGCAAAATTAGGGGAAAGGTAGAGAGATGCACGTGCATAGACTCCTCCATTATCAACACTCCCCACCAAAGTGCTACATTTGTTACAATTGATGAATCTATATGGACACATCATAATTACTTAGTCCATAACTTACGTTAAGGTTCACTCCTGGTATTTCATGTTCTATGGGTTTGGACTAATGTATAATGATAAGTATCTGTCATTATGGTATCATACAGAGTATTTTCACTGCCCTAAGAACCATCTATGCTCTGCCTAGTCATCCCTCCTCCCACCCTGCAACTCCTGGTAACCACTGATGTTTTTACTGTCTCCATAGTTTTGTCTTTTCCAGAATGTCATATAGCTGGAATCATAAAATGAGTAGCGTTTATAGATTGGCTTCTTTCACTTAATATTAGGCATTTAAGGTTTCTCCATTCTATTCCAGTCATGTCTTTATAGCTCATGTCTTTTTAGTGCTGAATAATACCCTGTTGTCTAGATGTACCCTTGTTTATTTATCCATTCACCTACTGAAGAACAGCTTCATTGCTTGAAGTTTTGGCAAATATGAATAAAGCTGTTATAAACATCCACATGCAGATTTTTGTGTGGACATAAGTATTCAGGTTCTTTGGGTAAATACCAAGGACCATGATTGTTGGGTCATATGATAAGAGGATGTTTAGTTTTTTTAAGAAACTGCCAAACTATTTTCCAATGTGGCTGTACCATTTTACATTTCCTCCAGTAATGAATGAGAGTTTCTCTTGCTCCACATCCTCATCTGCATTTGGTGTTGTCAGTGTTCCAGATTTTGGTCATCCTAATAGATATTAGTGGTATCTCCTTGTTGCTTTAATTTGCCTCTCCCTGATGACATATGATGTGTAACATCTTTTCATATGTTTATTTACCACCTATATATCTTCTTTGGTGAGCTATCTGTTAAAGTCTTTGGTCCGTTTTTTAATGTATTTTTTGTTTTCTTATCGTAAAGTTTTAAGAACTCTTTGTATATTCTGAATAACCGTTCTTCATTAGGTTGTGTCTTTTGCAAATATTTTCTCCCAGTCTGTGGATTCTCTTATCATTCTCTTGACACTGTTTTTCACAGATCAAAATTTTTTAATTTTAATGAATCAAGTATCAAGTATTTCTTTCATGGATCATGCCTTTGGGGTTGTAATTAAAAAGTCATTGCCATATATCCAAGGTAATATGGGTCTTGTTCAATGTTATCTTCTAGGAGTACTGTAGTTTTGCCTTTTACATTTAAATCTGTGATCCATTTTGAGTTAATTTTTGTAAAGGGTGTAAACTCTGTGTCTAGGTTCATTATTTTGCATGTAGATATTCAGTTGTTCCAGCACCATTGATTGAAAAGACTATCTTTACTCTATTGTATTGTCTTTCCTCCTTTGTCAAAGATTTATTGACTCTATTTATGTGGGTCTGTTTCTGAGCTTTCTATTCCATTCCATTACCTATTTGTCTATTCTTTTACCAATATCACACTGTCTTATTTGCTGTTGCTTTGTAGTAAGTCTTGGAATCAGGTAGTGTCAGTCTTTCAACTTCGTTCTTCTCCTTCAACGTGATGTTGACTATTCTCGGTCTTTTTACTCATCATATAAACTTTAACATCAATCTGTCAATATCCACAAAGTAACTCACTTGGGATTTTGATTGGGATTGTATTGCATCTGTAGGTCAAGTCAGGAAGAACTGATGTCTTGCCAATATTGAGTATTCCTATCCATGAAAATGGAATAGCTCTCCATTTCTTAAGTTCTTTGATTTCATTATCAGAATTTTATAGTTCTCCCCATATAGATCTTGTACATATTTTGTTAGATTTAAACATAAGTACTTCATGTTGGGAGGGCTGCTAATGTAAATGGCATTGTGTTTTTAATTTCAAACTCCGCTTTTTCATTGTTGGTGTATAGGAAAATGATTCACTTTTATGTATTAACCTTGTATCCTACAACTTTGCTATAATTGCTTATTAGATCCAAGAGCTTTTTGGTCACTTCTGTCAGATTTTCTACATAGATGATCATGTCATCCGCAAGAACAGTTTTATTTTTTCCTTTCCAAACTGTATATGTTTTATTTCCTTTAGTTGTCATATTCTATTAGGTAAAGATTCCATTACAACGTTGAAAAAGAGTGGTGACATGGGGCGTTTTTGCCTTGTACCTGATCTTAATGGGAAAGCTTTCACCATTAAAAGTGACATTACCTACAGATTTTTGAAGGTAGTCTTTATCAAATTAGGAAGGTCCCCCCTTCTCCTAGTTTACTGAGAGTTTTTATCATCAGTGTTAGATTTTATCAAATGCTTTTTCTGCATCTATTGATATGATCATGTTACATTTTTTCTTTCATCTATTGATGTGATGGATTACATTATTTAATTTTCAAATGTTGAACTGGCCTTCCATATCTGGGATAAATCCCACTTAGATTTGTATATTGTGTATATTTCTTTTTAACATTATTGGATTTGATTTCCTGATATTTTGTTCATGATTTTTGCATCTATATTCATGAGAGATGTTGGATTGTAGTGTTCTTTCTTGTAACGTCTTTATCTGATTTTGGTATTAGTGTAATGCTGGATGTAATGGATGTAATGTAACTCATAGGTGAGTTAGGAAGTATTTTTTCTTCTTTTATCCTTTGAAAGAGATTGTAGAGAATTGATGTAATTTTTTTCTTACATATTTGGTAGAACTTACTAGTGAATCCATCTGAACATGTTTTTATTTTTTTGTAAGATTATTAATTATTGATCTCATTTCCTTAATAGATATAGGCCTATTCAGGTAGTCTTTTTTTTTTCTTGTGTAAGTTTTGGCAAATTGCGTCTTTCAAGGAACTGGTCCATTTCATCTAAGTTACCAAATTTGAGGGCATAGAGTTGTTCACAATATTCCTTTATTATTTTTTCAACCCCCCTAACGTCTGTACAAACTTATGTTTTAAAACAATAATATGGATGATGTCATGAGAATAGACTGTAGAGGTGCAAGTGTGGGAGCCAGGCAGCCAGCTAGGAGATGCTTTCCGTAATCCAACTGAAACATAAAGGCAGTTAACCACCAGCATTGCTAACTTTGCTGGTCGTAAGAGAAAGAGATCAGTCAATAATTACTAAGGTTTTTAGCCAAAAGACTGCCAAAATATGTAGAAAATGGTGGGAGGAATGTGTTTTCATACAGGGTAAATCAAGAATTTAGTTTTTGGTATGCTAAACTTGAAAACCAAATTCATATTTCAAATGGAAATGTTGGAAAAGCAGCTAGATCTACAAACCTGGAGTTCAGTAAAGAGATCCAGGTTGGAAACAGAAATTTGGCTAGTATTCAGAGATATGAGATTAGATAAAATTATCAAGTTTTTGTAGAGAAGAGATTGTTGTACCAAAGAAGACTTGGATGGCTCCAATTAAATGGTTAGGAATATGAGGAGGAATTGGCAAAGTAGCTGAAAAGGAATGGCCAGTGAGGTAAGAACAGAACTGGAAGAATTTATTGTCATGATAGTCAAGTGCAGAAGGAGTTAAAGAAGATGAATATTGACCATTAGATTCAAATAAGGTCGAATATTATTTGTAATATTAAAATTTCAAATATTGTATATATACTAATTAGGCTTCTAAAGATATATATAGGTAGAATTATGCCATTGATATAAAAATAAAAAATTTACAAATGTTCAAGACATCAATTGATGGAGTAGTTTGACAAAAGCTGGATTGGAGTAGGTTCAAGGATTGTTGGAGGTGTAGAGTTGAAGGTAGAACATAGGTGCAACCCTTTGAGGAGTATAAAGCAAAAGAAAGTTTACTTTTAAAGTTACTGAGGTAACGGGTCAAGTAAGGATTGTGTGTGTGTCTTTTAGCTTAAGCGAAGTAATGTTTGAAAGCTGATAGGTAACATCCAGTGAACCTAGGAAAACTGACTATGCAGGAGAGGAGGAGAATATTAGCTGAAATGATGACCTTGAGTAAGTGCGAGAGGATGGGATCTAACACGCAATGAGAGAATCTGAATGTAGCTGGGAGCACAGAGAGTTCAATCAAAGGAAGAGGAGAGCAGCTGGATAGATGGGCAAAGATGGGTAGGTTGTAGAAGTCTTCTTATTTCTTCCATTGGATTTCAATGCATTAGGTAGTAAAGTCAATAGCTGAGAATGAGTATAGGGTGATGGTGTTGAAGTTTTGAAGAGAAGGTAAGGAATATTGACCCGGGAGATCTAGAGGGTGAATGACCAAAGGAATACGCTGTGAATAATAGTCTAGATTAAGGATCCTGTTAGGTCACTGCTTCTTAAGTTAAAGTGGCACCAGCCCACAGGGCTGTAGGCTCTTCCTCAGGCTAGTCATCTTCACGTGTACAGGCAAAGGGGGGCGGCTGCATTTGAGTGGGTTGAGGTTTGTCAAACAAGTAAAATGTAGGCTTCCACTCTAGGTCATTGCACATTTTCTTCTGCCTAATCTTTTCTAAAGTATAGAATTCCCCAACTTCTCCTATTTGTCACAATCTAGGGATAGTTTAGGGCAGAAAAATGTCATGACCATTCAAATACGGAAAAGCTACTTCTAGATTACCTTGACACATTTTCTCAAGACCTTTGTTAATTGTTAGACGTCTATATCACGGGAAGAATTTGCACCAATATGATGTGCCATGACTGAGGAGATGGAGCGATGATAAGAGAGAGGACTCTGAATAGCAAATGGAGGTAAGAAGTGGATTCATTTTCTGGATTTTTATATCCAGTGATTTAAAATTATACAAAGTACTATATAAGTGACTTACCAATGAGAAGGTATACTATAAACAATGATGTGTTAAGAGACCATCTAATGTTTTACCACCCAAAGTGAGCAGTAAGTAAAAAAATGTATTTTAAAAGGAGGGAGAGAGAGGAATTGTTGATATGCTTGAAGGCAGTAAGAGAGCCAAAACACATCTTATATTACCCACAACTGCAACTTCATTAACAATTATGCCTAAAGCAATAAGACATTGATTCACGTCTGCTATTGTATGACCTTCCACAATGATCATCTCAACATTTAAATTTATGATGTGTTTTAATTATCAGTGTTTTTTCATGACAACATCCATTTTCTTTAAATAGATGCTTTATGAGCCATCATTGTCTTTAAGCATTTTCCACGTTTATGGAGACAAAATAATTTGTGGTAAAACTGTCTGGAATTTTATAATGTGAGTCTAAAAAATGACATGGTCAATGTAAACTTTAAAGACATAACTTTGTTTAGACTGAAAGCAGTCCCATATACAGAAGTAGACGTGTATTAGATGCTTCTATGGCTTAGTCAATTACATGCAACCAATTCAACATCTGTGATTCCTCCCTGTTGACAGCTTGATTCCAAGATTTCTTGCATCATTGCTCCAGATACCATCTTTTTCAAGAGTCTAAGTATATGAGTTGGATTTCAAAACACAGGTAAAATTTAAGAGTATAGGTCTCCCCCATTTGCTATACCATACTAATTAAACCAGATATAAGTGGTAAGCAGACAAAAGGTGCAGTCACAAAAAATACCAACAAACTTTTGAATATAACAACAAAAAAAGTGATATCTAATTTTTAACATATGCAATTTGATTGTATCTTTTTGTAGTAGAGCTAATAAATTTAGGTACCTGTAGCTCCTCATCTGGGTAAATTCTAATTTAAATTCTAATGGGAACATTGGTTCTCTGGTTAAAGCACTCATGTCAAATTAGGGGATCTTTACACAGTGAATCGTTGCCAGAACCAAGCTACAATGTACCACTTGGTCACACAGATAACTCCATATTGCCCCTTATAGAATACGTGCATGTCAATTACAGATGGTACTGTTTTCATATAGACTCAATGAGCTTCAGCACTAATTTCACTGATTTATAAACTGTGACAATTTTATAGCCTGCCTTAAATCCTCTGTGCTCATTGGGAAACGCAGCCTCTATTTAGGACTGTGCGATCTTTGTAGATATTCCACAGACCATGTGCATCTGTGTGGCTTCCTAAACCTGCCAATGATTCGTACATGGAACTAACTCAGCTTAACGTCAGCAGAGGAGAGAGAATGGTCTTTGCAAATAGTTAATAAATAAGGCATTTTCATATTGGAAATACTTCTCGTTGAGAAGCGGAAGGGCTCAACTATTTCCCTTTCCGGCTACATGTACAGGAGAGAAAAGATATTCTTTAATTGTGCTTTAAATTTGTTTTGCTTTGGGTTTTTTTTTTTGTTTATTAATGTAATATTTATCTTAAATTAACACAATGGGAAAGGCACCACTGAGGAGACATAAAACTCTTCATTGAATAGTCTGAATGAGCCTCCAGCAGTCCCCTCACACACCCCTTTTGGTATCTTACTATCTGGTGGCTCCTGTGGAGAACAAGCATTCATAGGCATAAGCCAGGTGAGGCAGGTACTCATCCCCTCACCTCCTAGTGTCACTGCAGAGACTCCTGTAATGGAAAGTCAAAGGTGGAGTGACAGTGGGCCATCAATCATACATCCACCTCGTTGGCCAAGGAGGGGTGCCTTCTTCACATGACTGACTTATAAGTAAGGAAGATGTTCTCCTGGGTAATGGCATTTGTACAAGAACTTTTGCAGCTTCTACAGAAACCGGGGATCTTGTCATAATACTCAGGAGCAAAGAAGAATGTCTGAACAAAGGAGCCATGGGAAAACTATGCACACCTAGCACTTTGGCATGCAGAAAGCATTTTCTTAAGGAGATCTGGTATAAATTTAAAATACGACATGTCTCGCAATTTCAAGTTTTAACAACCAAGTCCTTAAAGAGAAGCAGGGCTAGACTGGAGAAAGAGAAAGGAAGGCAAATTTGGGATGCAAACGAAGGCCAGCTGCAGCAGGGTGGGGAGGGAAAGCATTGAGATAAACGTGCCTGCAGAAGAATTTGTAGGAGGTCATTTCGGGTTCTTCTCCGTTCTGGAAGGACCCTCCACAGCAGCATCTGGGGGTGATGTAGATACAGTCTGATTGTCAGAGAAGGGTAGGCTACTGTTTGCTTCTCAGAATTCATGTCATTAAGCCCAGGTTTATTGTTATTGCAAAAACCGCAGATGTCAATTCAGAAGAGTAGAATACTGGATTCAGAGCTAATCAGTCTGATTATGTATATCCATGGGAGGTTCCATGTCAAACGCACAGGAGGCAGAAAAAGTAGCCAAACGGCTGCTGCCCTCTAACCACAGCTGTGCCTTATGCAAGGACTCAGGGGGGTCGCCTTGTTCACATCTCCTCCCAGTATGCTCTTCCCTTTTGGATCATGGAGCAGTGCGAGCTCTCGGGTAAGATTCAGAAAAACAAGAAGCATCATGCACCTCTCCAACAAGTCAAACTGGCAGGAGCCTTGGAAAATTGATTTGCTGCCCTCTGAGGCTCAGTGGAGTGAACCAACAGCATAGTGCACTACTTAGTAATCTTTGAGGCAAGGACAGTATATTCTAAGCAAAGATGCTTTTAACAAAGAAGGAAGTACATTTCTTTCCAATCTCCATTAGAAATAAAGTTGATCAAGAAAGACAGAAGTTGGCCTGTGCTGCTCTGGAAGTAATTGACTATAAATAAAATATCATTCAAAGTAGTATTGAGTAGAATCTATAGAGACTCAAGCTAAAGGAAGCTCTATGAGATCATAATACATAAAAAATATTATAACTGGTTAGGCAATGGAATGACTATCTCACATCTTTTAGGTGAAAACAGAACGTTTAAAGTAATTAAAACTATTCTACTGCTAGCTAGACAGACATTGCACTAGGGCCTGAGATTGGAGTGTTGTGCATTAGGCACAGCCCAGAAAGCATTCCCTCCAAGGTAAGCTGCTGGCTCACGGCAAGATGTCAGGTCAGTCAGCAAGAGCCTGGACCACTCTCCAGCACTCTCTATAACAATTAGACCAGGCTGGTCGAAGTGGATGGACTTGAGAGGCATTTAGGAGGTAGAATCAATGGGACCTGGTGACTGATTGAATGTAGAGGGTGAAGGATGGAGAAAAGTCAAGGATGATCCCACTTGCTGTCTGGCTTGGGCAAAGCAGGGGACAGTGGTGCTGTTCACTGAGATACGAAGCACAGGAAGAGGGATGGTTTTGGAGGAGAGGGCACTGGTCATGGTAATAATTGTAATTTTCAACATCCTGAGTTTAAAGTGCTTCTGAGATATGAAAATGGATGCGATTGGAAAGAAGTTGCATATAAATATATATATATATATTCATATTTGGTCATAAAAAATATAAGATAGAACAAAGAATGTAGTATGAAAACAGAGAAGGGCATCTTTAATGATAATCCTGTTCATGTGACTAATCTCCCTCAGACTCCCTTCCCCCTGGGGAACTGTGTCCTCCACTCTTGATTCTCAAGTGAAGGATGATTCCTTGATGAAGCCTTGCATAAATATATTTTCCCCTGTAGAGCGGATTACTAAGTGCTTTATGTCACAGTAACAAGGATTCTTCTGAGGTGTGTGACTATGGGCACATCACTTATCTTTCTCACTTTTTCATCCTCATTTTCCTCTTCTGTAAAATAGGTGTAATAATAGTGATTACATCACAGCATTATTATGATCATGAATTAAGATAATATTTGTAGAGCGTTCCAAATAGTGCTAGACCCAATGAGCATTACATTAGTGTTTTTGAACTAAAATAAGGAGCAACTCCAGCTGACTCTTACTGAGTGGTGATTATGGACTGAAAGGATTGGTTTAGTAACTCATCCAAGGTCACAGAGCAGAGCAGGAAGTCAACAGACACCATGCTGTCAAAGACAGCACAAATGCTTCTCTAATATATGTACTAAACGCTCATTTCGGTGGTATTTCTATAGTGAAGGGCTTGTCAAAATGCTTTCATCTTTTTGGAGAAGTGCTTTAAGAACTTCTAATTTCAGCATGAATAATAAAATATGTTCCTGTTGATTGGTTAGTAAGGTCTGTTAGCACAAGGACCCTATATTTTATTTCAATATCTACAGTTACTACATAATAAATTCTAGATTAAGATTCCAGTAAATACTATGCATATAATTTTGCCAACAGCAGTGACTAAGAAGTCAGCTGGCAGACCAACACAGTACTGATGACTTGTTCCAGGAGTTACATTGGAGATTTGCAAACATTTTAGGGAAGGGGAAAAAAAATTCCCTTCTAGCACTTTGAAAATATTACTTTAGCAGAAGTTATCCAACTTCTCAGAAAAGGCAAAAACCTTCCTGTAGCAAGCATCAACCAAGTGCAAAACAAGCCAAAAAAAAAAATTATGACATTTTGGAAAATTTGGAAAACATGGTATTAAGAAGAAAGTTACAAGTCATGGTTTAGTTACAAGTAGAAAAATAACACCCTTTTTTTGTGTGTGTTACATTGTTTTATATTCATCTCATTTTAAAATTTGAGGCATGCTCTTCTAGCATCTTTTATACAACACATATAATATATTCATTATTTTCAGAAAATGGAATTAGTTTATCTCTATAAACGACTTATGACCTATCAAAACTTTCCCAATTTTGTTATATACTCTTCAAATACATTTTTTAAATGACTATTTTCTATTCCATCCTATGGATAAAATTGTTTGAGTAATCTTATATTTTTGGAATGTTTTGCTTCCATTTTATAAAAATTTTGAATAAAATTATGATTAATTTATATGCATAGATCTTAATGTTTCCATAGGATGCATTTCAAGGCATAGTCCCCTTTTATTAATGATTTTGAAGCTTTTGGTAAATATTATTAATTGCAACAGAGGAATTGTGCTAATTTATACTATCCATCTTCCCCTGTAACTATAGGAAGATGTCTTTTCCATATGCCTTCCATGTGCTTAATATTATCAACTAAAAACATTTTGGTAAACAGTAAAATGGAATTTTATTCTCTGCTTTTTAAAATTATCAATCTGGCTAAATTTTTTCACATATTTTTGCCCCTGTAACATTTCTTTTGTATTACATGTTCATGCCCTGATCTTTTCTTATTAAAAAGTATATCGACAGACCCACATATATATTATGTTATAATAATTTTTGACAGTTTATATTTGCCTTTGTGTTTTTATCCTTTTTAAATGTATAGAACTTTAATTTGCATGAAGTTTTTCAAGTTCTCCTTTATCAGTTGTTTGATGTGTTTATGCTACAAAATGCCATTTCCCTCTTTTACGTTTTCAGCTTTTACATTTAACGCTTTAATTTGGGTATACTTTATTTTGATCTAAAATGTATGATAGAGTTCTTATTTCACCATCATGAAATAATCAAGCACTTTTCCCAGAAACACTTATTAGACCATATACTTCTTCTCTAGTCACTTTAAAGATGACAGTGTAGCAATAGTCTTTAGAACCCTTTTCTCCAACACCAAACAAAAGGAAGAAAAATTTTTAAAAAGTAAAAAGAGCAAACCCTACGCCATCAATGCTGATATTTCTTCAGTGGTACCATTGTCTACCTGACCAGCTGTTGTTTCTCCCTTCCTTATCCTCAATGTCTATTCCATCATGAGACCTGGAGTTTCTACCTTAAAGAAATCTCCCAATTCTCTTTACTGTTTTCCATCTCTTACTAACAACACCCTCATTTACCATCATCTTTCTTCAGACCAACTTCAACTGCCTTCACTGCTCTCCCCTTTTGACAATTTTCACCATATTAGATTTTTACCAATTACAGCTTCTGCCACTGTGGTCTTTGGGGACCATTACTTCATCAAATCAAGTTTTTCCCAAGTCAAAGCTTGCAGAAATTAATTTGTCCAAAAATATCTATTATATAATTTTAAAAAATACGTTTATCAAGTCCCATTTGTCCTAGGTTAGCTTTTGCTCCCTTTAATGTCACAACGTCCTTTAAAAAAGAACAGTGATAGTTCAGCCAGTCTTTTAAAGGATGAAGACATCTTCTTTGTCTTCAAATGGCAGTGAGCCTGGTGAAAATGCATTCCTTTTGTCTTATTGGCCCTCTTTCTAAAGGCTCTCTCCTCTTCCTCCTATTCCCCCTCCTCCTTCCCCTTCAGCTTTCTCTCCCTTCTTCTAGCTTGAGTCAGCTTTTATTATTGGCTCAGGAAAGAACCACCATAGAAGTAAAATCTATAGAATTGATTTTAAAAATCTTTATCATATAAGCAGATAGATGAGCAATTATTCTTGTAAAAATTTAAATCAAGTTTAGAATGTAAGTCAAATAAATTACTTTGCTAATACGTCCAGAGTTCCGTAATTTCTATATTTCCCACTGCAAGGGCATAAATATTATTAATAATAGATTACATTATTAAAGAATCTTTTTATTTTAAGATGAAATTTAACTTTAAAGTATATATTCTAGATTTAATCAAATCTGAATCACTATAAATCAATGTACTAAATAATTAGTCTTGAAATACTTTTTTTTTTGTAAAATAAATGCAATACATTATAAAAGGTGGATGATATTACTATCAGCCTTCTAGTTGCACATGTTTTCAGGGTAATCACGTTGAATAACTGGCAGTAAATTTTTACAGTTTTGGTCACCTGTTTCTATATGAACATGCATACAAAGTTGCCATAAAAGCTTGAATAATACCACTTAAATGAATACTCTTCGTTCTGGGACATATTGGGAGGCAGAATAGTAAATAAGCAAATAATACTAGAGGAAAAATGTAATATGGGCAGCCTTGAAAATCACATATAAATTGCAGTGGAAAAGTGGCAACCTGAAAGTATTTTTAGGAAAAACAAATAGATATGATGACAGATGATTGAAAATTAAGTGGAGCTGTTTTGGTAACTTAATACAATAATTTTGAAGTATATTTTTAAACACTAAAATAGGGGAATTGTGAAAAAAGGAAAATGAGGAAAAGTTTACACTATAATTATTAGTGTATTTTAATGTTGCAAAAGCTTTGCTTTAGTTAACATCAGTCTAGACGACGTCTATACTTGATATCATTCGTCTTATATTTTTAGAATCTTCTACATTATCTTCTAATATTTAATATCTGTTGGCTAGTTTTTAGAATTCTCTTTTTTTGATGTTTCTTGTCTTCAAATATTTATGGATTTCTGGTTGTGTGTTCCTCTTGGCTACTGGACTCTTTCCTCAATTCTTGGTGAGTGTTTCTAATTATCACTTTTATCCCATCTCCTGTGATTGTGATCTGGGAATGGAAGGCCAGATGCTGCATTTATAGCTAGTTTTCTGGACATGGGCACTGCCTTTGTATGGTCAGCCAACAGACGTACTTCCCATCTTCTGTGGGCTTTCTGCTCAAGTGCCCACTCTTTCTGCTCAAATCCAGAGCCCATGATCTCATTGCTTTTGTTGCCATTGCTTGACCCAACCTGATGAAGGGGTTAAGGGAAAGGGCAGAGATCATCTCAGCGTCTCTGCCTGATAGTGTGTCTGATTCTCTGAACTGAAGCATCTCAGAAGCTCTCAGTGTCTGAGTTTTGGGTTCTTGTTTTTCTGTCAATATGCATACTTTAACATCTGCATCAGAGGAATTTCTCAGTTTATGATTTCCTGATGTGTTAATTTCCTGGGGGTGCAGTAATAAATTCCATGAACTTGGTCACTTAAAACAACAGAAACTTATTCTTTCACATCTGGAGACCAGAGGTCTGAAATTAGTGTCACAGAGTCAAAATCCAGGCATCCACAAGGCCATGCTCCCTCCCTCGGAAGGCTCTAGGGCAGAATCCTTCCTTACTTCTTCCAGATCCTGGTGGATGCAGGCATTCCTTGATTTATGGCCACATCCATCTTCACGTCTTTCTCCTCTTTTGTGTGTCTGTCTCATCTATCTCCACCTGTCACTTATAAGGACACTGGAATATTATTCATCCATAAAAAAGAAGGAACTTCTGCCATTTGTGGCAACATAGATGAATCTAAAGGACATTATGCCAAGTAAAATAAGCCAGCCAGACACAGAAAAACAAATACTGCTTGATCTCACCTATATGTGGCATCTGAAAAAGCCAAACTCCCAGAATCAGAGAATAGAAGGGTGGCTGCCAAGCATGGCGATGAGGGAAATTGTCAAAGGGTATAAAAGGTGTAGCTGGTCAAGGGGTATAAACTTTCAATTATTAGATGAATGAGTTCTGAAGATCTAATGTACAGCAGGGCAACTATAGTTAATACTATGTATTGTACACTTGAAATTTGCTAAGAGAGTAGATTGAAATGTTCTCGCCACACACAGAAAGAGAAGGTGAATATGTGAGGGGGTGGATGTGTTAAGCAACTTGATTGGGGTAATCATCTCGCAATGTATATGTATATTAAGTCATTATTTTGCATGTGTAAAACAACTCATCGTGTCCAACCTAAATATATGCAATTTTTACTTGTCAATCATACTTCAATAAAGCAGGAGGGAAAAAGGGACACTTATGACTGCATTTAGGGCCCACCCTGATAATCCAGGATAATGTCATCTCAAAATCCTTAATTTAATCACATTTATGAAATCTTTACCTTATGAGGTAACAGCCACAAGATGTAGGATTAGGACCTGACGTCTTTGGGAGGCACCGTTCAGCCCACCACACCTGATGAATCTCTTTAATAGTTTTCTAATTTTCTAATTAAATTTTTTTTATCCCCTGCCCCTTGATTTTCAGATTATTCCTAAGGATCAATAAAATAATGTTATGGATAATGTGTATTAAATGTCTAATATAAGACTGTATATGATTATGTATATTATAATTTAAAATATCCATCCTATGTTATATAACACATATTACTCTATACTAAAATATATTTGTTTAAAATAATCATAAAACCATATACATCTGCTACTCCTTTATATCTATATTCCATTTGCTAATTTATCAAATCTTTTAACATAAAATACAATAATTAAATCTAAATATTATAGGTACTTGAATGGAATTTGGGCATCTATTGAAGCAATATTATGCTTAAATATATTTAAATAAATGTTGCTTTGTATATACATATATTTGGGTACTCCACTAGTAATTTAATTAAAAAATTACAAATGAAGACAAAAAGGGGTAAATTTGATCATCAGATTGCCAAAGATGAAACACACAGACACTACACAGACTGATGAATTTCTCAGCAGGATGCCTCAGCTATCAAACGACAGATTCTTGATGAAGAGTCAGTTAAACAATATATGCATTTATTATTTCAAACAATACCAAGGTGTAGGATGATTAGTTTCCGAGTTGTTACAAAGCCTCCAATATGATAGGAAGGACTCAGCCTCTTTACATATTTCTGCCGTTTGTCCATGATTTACTAGCTTCCTGCTTGTGCTTGTTCTTTGAGTTCCAAGCATCAGCGTGATTAAAATATCTAGCAAAAGTAATATATTTTAATTGGGAGAAAACCTTTCATAGAGGTTCCCTAGAATACTATCTTAAAGGTGCAAAGGGTCAGAGTCAGGTCACGTGCTGATGTCCTAGCTTCCAGAGAGTCCAGCAGTCTAGAAGACGACATGTTCAACCTGTACAGTGTGAGCCAGGGCCTTCAAGGAGGCAGCCAGAGCGTCCTGAGAACCTTTTCTAGGTTGATGCGGAGCATACAGACAGTTATGACTGCCCTCAATGTCTAGACATGATTTGCTCTTGATTAACAATGCTTCTAGAATTCAGATATCTAATATTGAAAATAAGGATGGAAAACAACATCTTGGTACCTATGGCATAATAATGTGAAACTTTAGATATAGGAAGAAATAAATTTATAAAACATTTTTCTATTGCAAGTATTGTTTACTTAAAGAATGAATGAACTTTCCCAATAATACCTATCAATGAGAACAGTAAATATTACATATTTAATGATGTAAATATAAGTACATTTCCTTAATATTTTTCTTCCCTTTCTTAGAGCATAATATTTATGCATTTACTTAAAATTGGTAAAAGATAAGATCTCACATAATAATAAAAACAGAAGTTTTTGATAAATGAGAAAATCCTGAGTGATCTTCTGGTAATGATGTGGCAAAAATCATTTCCCAGCAAGATTTCCTTTAACAGCATCTGCAGACAGAGAAAGAAGTGGTGAGATGATGGAGCTTTTGAAAAGACATCTTGGTGTCATTTGCTTGCTGTCGAGATGCCATTTGTTCACTTTTTTGGTTCAGTCAATACCTAGAGCATCGCCCCATCCGTAGCAAATGATCTTTGTTCCATGTAATTTATGACATTTTTGCCAACAGGAAATAGCCCTTGAGTGAGCCATTTTGCACCAACCCATTAGGACCTATAGCCCTCTGTCTGTTTCATGATTACCAACCAGGGCGGTTCTAGCTTATTAGTTTACATCATTTCCACATATCAAATGCTACAAAAAAATTTCCTCCATTTTTAAAATAGTACTCTTAAGAATGATTCATTTTTTTAAAATCTCTTTTTTGGGGGATCTTATAATATTGATACCTAAGCATAAATGATGTTTTATCATGCTTACTTTTAAAGAAACAATTTAGCAACATGTATCAGAATATAAAAAGAATATATCCTCTGACCCAGAATTCAATTCCAAGTATTTATTCTAAAGAGATATTTGGTCTAATGAACAAATACGTAGAATGATGTTTGTATCAGTTGGAATAGATCTGGTTGAATAGACTACCCTGCCGTAACAGAGAGCAAACATCTGAGTGTCGTAAAAATGACAAGGTTCATTTTTTGCTTATATAGAATGAGCATTGCTTGTAGATGGGGACTCTCCTTCATATGTCCTCACTCCTAGACTTTAATCTTAAGTGTTGTTGTCTCCATGGCAGAAGAAAAGGCTACTCTTGAGGAATGTGAGCTGCAATGAAGTGCTGTAGTCTAGAAGTGACAGATGGCATTGCCACTAACAGCTCACCCCAACCACTCTACCAGTGGGGCCAGGCAATGACTTTATGCCCTTTATGCTTAGAATAAGTGGAGTCAGAAAACTTTTGGTGAACAATACTACCAACTACCATCATTACCTACCTGAGTTTTCTCATTATGTTAAAAACTGACAACTCTCAAAACAGTTATCAATAATTAGTTGTTGCGTGGTGAACATGATGTAATCTACACAGAATTCTAAATATATTATGATGTACATCTGAAAGCTATATAATGTTATAATCCAATGTTACTATGATTAAAAAATAAAAAATTTAAAAAAGTTATCAGAGAGGATTGGTTAAATAAGTTGTGGTACATCTACGCGTTGGAATCCTATATCACCATTTTTTAGGTGATTTAAGTCAACGTTTATTGACATAAAAGATTTTTGGAAAATATTGCTGGGGGAATGAAGCATTGCTTGTTTGTATATGATATTTGGTCTCGTTTAGTTAAATTTATAAGTAGAAAGACATCAGGATTTGGAAATAATTACAGACAGCTCAGATATTGTGGATACTATCAAAGATGGTATAACTGGATATTCTCTATTCAACTTTTCTCAATGATTTTTCTATTTTCTCTTAAAAAGTATATATTATTTTTATAAACAAATACTCCACACTGGCTTGGATTTGAGGATGGTTAAGTTAGAATTTCCATTGAGACTGTGAATGGCTCTTCCTAATTATCGGTACATTTCCAAATGTTCTTTGCTTGAAGATGGGAAACCTATTGACTTTATATACTTAATGTTGTAATTCATCAATTAAAAATATTCCATTTTTTTCATAGACTTTTGTTGGATTTGTGGGTATAACGAACTTACAATAATAATTATACTATATAGTAATTATATTAATAATAATTATAATAATAATCTTATAATAATAATAATTGTATTAACTCCTTTTTATTGGTCATTTCTTTTACTTCTACTTGCCATCTTATTGAAATAATTTGGGTTTAAGGGATATGATAAATAATAGTGAGGATGGGACAGAGGCTAGTGTTGAACTCGTCCTTCCACCAAAAATTAGGCTGTAGCTGTACAAATATAGTGGAAACCAGTTCCATCATTGGTCATAGGGTAAAATCCCCGGAATAAAAGAGGAACTCCCCTGGTGAGCCTCACAATTAGGTGAGCTCTCTGCCTAAGGACACTTTCCCAAACATAATGCAAGGAGCTGGAGTCTAGGCAAACCCAGCATTCCACAGGGCTGAGGAGGCAGACAAGGGTCCTAGCAAAAGGAAGTGTATAGATTGGTGACCCACAAGTTTTTACAGTGTGTAATCGTCCCCACATTCTTACTTGAAGTCTGAGTTGCGTATGTGCAGGGCTAAACACCAGACGCTTACCAGAGTGCAGATGCTGCAGGCTGAGAACAGAACAGAAATGCTATAGATCAAATAGCGCTGAGGAAAGCCGGCCTCCTGGCCTTGCCAGAGTGGACAGGTGTCACTAACCCCTCATTAATGGGGAGTCCATCTGAAACACCACACAGGCCATATCTTGGGAGCAAGGACCTCACCCCAGAGTGAGGCCTGCTCTGGACCCACCCTCACAAGCATAAATATCCAGAGGGAAGAGAGAAGTGGGAAGTGGAATATTGCCAAGCTAAAGGGGCTTGGCGATACCTTGGGTCTTCCATAGAGTTTCCCCAACAAAGTATAAAAGGAAGCCCACACAAGTTCAAGGTGAGCAGTCAGGAACAGAACTGCCGACTACAGCAAAAAGCCAACACTCTGCAGAGGAAGATCACAAACTCCACAGTCTCTCAAATGTCATCCATGATGTCCAGCAAACAACAAAATACTACTAGATATCATATCTTTGTGCGTGTTTATTATATATATATATATATTCCAAGCAAAGAATAAAAGCAGAAAGTAAAATAAAAAGCAGCCATGAGATGACCTGGATTTATTAGGCAAAGATGATACAACTATTATAAATATATTCAGAGAATTAAAGAAAGGCATAGTCATAAGGAGTAAATGGGGAATCTCATCAGAGAAATGAAAATTTTTAAAAGAATGAAATGTCTGATCTAGAACCCAAACTTCAATAGCTACAATGAAAGATCCCTGAATGGAGTTAATACCAGGCTGGAGATGGCCAAAGAAATGGGCATGCAACCTGAAGACTGATCTATAGACATTCTCAAAGTGAAAGAGGTGAGAGAGAAAGGAGAGGACAAATGAGTAGAGCCCCCGAGACTCGTGCAGCAACAGCAAACCATCTACCACACACGCCATTCAGGCTTTGGGATGATGAGAATGGAGCAGAAAAAGTGTTTAAAGATATATTGGATGAACATTTCCCAATCGATGAAAAACGTCTACCTAGAGTTCCCAAAACTCAGCAACTCCAAGCTAGAAAGGGTAGACCCAAAGAAAGCCATCTGGGTACTTCATACCCAAGCTGTTGAAAACCAGACACAAGGAGAAAATTTAAAACCAACAAGAATAAAAAGGAGGCATTGCATCTAGGGAAGCAGTGGTATGAACGGCAGCTTTAAAGTGGTGGGAGAAACAACAACAACTACCATCCGAGAATTCTATGTCTGGGAAAAATGTCTTTAAAAAGGAAGGTGAAAAGACATTTTCAGCTAAAGGAAAGCTGAGAGGTTTCTTTGCTAGCAGTTGCCGGCTACAAGAAATGCTCCAGGCTGTCCTTCTGGCAGAAGTGAAATGACACCAGCCGGAACCTTGGGTCTATAGGGAGAATGAAGAGCAGAAGCTAGAATTGCTGGGTGACTTGCCCGAGAGACCTGCCACTTATAAACTGCAGCAGAGGCAGATACGGAGCCCAGGGCCCCACTCCTTGGCCGTGTTCATTCCCTACGGGGCTGTGTGAGGAGGAACTTAGCTGGACTGTGAGCATGCCCTGTCGAAGTTACTTGGCAGGGAGATTTTCATGCTCGTTACAAATAGACCCAGAACTCACATACATGAGGAAATGCCTCCACAGGCTGTGAGCTCTGGGAATTTGGGGTCCCAAATCTAGTCACAAGGTTCAAACACTTAAATCACCATCTCTTCTTTCACAATAGGAGCAAAGCAGCTCCTCTCTTCTGATCCCATGCGTCTTTTACTCTACCTACTTAAATTCATAAATTCCTCAAAACATACATAGAACTAGGAGTTTGAGAAATTGCAGAATAAATGGCAGAGACCCTAACAACTCAGAATCTCTGCCCTTCAAGTACGGAGACCTCTGTAAAACGTATTAAGTAAGTTATAATTGCATTTGAAGAGTTAAAGAAATGCAGAAAGGACAGAAATAATAGTGGTGAGAGGCAAATTTATCTGATTTCTTACTTTAATGGTAAAGCTACTATTATCTATGATGAAGTTGATTTCAGATAAATATTCTTTATCGAGTTTTGGAAATTTGCTTCTCTGCAGGTTATTAGCACCTTATTAAGAGCTCCAGCCACGTGATGAACTTAAGCTAATGTCAGCTAATGTCCCACCCTGACCTCTGCCAGCACAAACTCATGAAAATGCAAGAGATAGTATAAAATATTATATAGATAGATTATGCCTATCTATCATTTCTAGCTAGATGTAAATCAGGCAACACCGGCTTTGCACGCCCAAAATCAAACTCCAGAATTTCTTTCTCCCCAAACCTGGTCCTTCTAAAGAACTTCCCTTATCAATAATTGGAAATTCCTTCTTTGAGATACCTAGGCCCCAAACTCAGAGTCTCCCTTGACTCCTCTCTTCTTAACATCCCACCTCCAACCCATCAGCAAATCTCAGCTTTACCTTTAAATTAGATCACGTTTACCAACTAGGGCCAATCCACGATTGTCTTTCTCCTAAACTGTTACAGTAGCCTCCTGTGGTATCTTGATTTCCTTCACTTCACACACGGTTTGTCTTTCACGCAGCAAAATCAGAGTGGTCCAGAGTGGGGTTATCAAATGTTTCTTCTCTGCTCTGAAGTCTTCGGTGAATTTCCATCTCCCTAGAACTAAGAATCAGGGCATTTGTAACCCTCTACAAGGCCCTGGATGATCTTGCTCCCCTATACTATCTCTAACTGATATGGACTGAATTGTGGTCCCCCAGAATTCATATGGTGAAACCCTAAACCCCAATGTGACTGCATTGGGAGGTAGGGACTACAAGAAATGATAAAGGTTAAATGAAGTCATAAGTGTGGGGCCTTAATCCATATGACCGGTGTTCTTATGACAAGAGGAAGACATACCAGAGAGCTCGCTCTCTCTCTTCTGGCGCACATGACGACACAGAGAGAAGGCGGCCAGCTGCAAACCAGGAAGAGAGCTCTCACCAGAAACCCAACCAAAGGCATCTTGATGTTAGACTTCCAGCCTTCAGAACAGTGAGAAAATAAGTTTCTATAGTTTAAACCCCTCAGGCTGTGGTACCCTGTTATGGTGGCTTGAGATCATTCATACGCTGACCTAAGTTCTACTATGTTCTCCTGCACTCATTCAACTCCATCTGCACATCTGTGGGTCTCAACTTACCAGGCACACTCCTGCCTCCTTCCTTCCACTTGCTGTTCCCCTTTCCGATGATTTTCCCTCCAGATATCACCATACCCTCGAGGAGTATGCCAAATAGTCTGTGATCCATCAGTATTTTCTAAAGGGATGAACTTTCCACATTCTTTTTTTCAATTCTGTCACAAATGCTGGAGCATAAGTAGCTCTTCATTCCACAATTATCCCGGCAGCTTTGTATCCGTGAGAACGCCTCCTGCCATCCTCTCAACCCCTCCCTGACTAGGGAGAAGAGAGAGGCTACTGCCTTATATTCAAGCTTAATCAAGGAATTACTGTTATTTCCACTTGAGCTGGTTGTCTGGGTAAAGGGGCAACCATCTGTTGTCTTTGTCTAATTAAAGGACTCGCTTTTTAGGGGATGCAATTTGCAAGTTTGAGGAGAGCAAAAGTTGAGTGTTAAAAAAGGAAATAAAAGCATTCCACTAATAGCGAACAGGGATTTGATGATGGGTACAGAACAGAGAAAAGAGGAAGAGGCCAAAGGGGAGGAGACGAGGGCCAAGACACTCATGGAGGGCTGGAAAGTGTTAGCACAAAAAAGAGGCAAAAAAAAAAAAAATTAACAAAAAGTGTTACACGAAATTTTAGGATGGGTTTGACTGTGATGTGAGACCTCTGATCTGTCTCCTTGTTATCCCCATTTACACAGGAGAGTTTTTGTATGTTTGCGTTTATTTAGAGGGGAATGAAGGAAACTGATGATTGCAAGCTTTTTTGTTCTTGGTAAGGAAGATTGGCCCTGAGCTAACATGTGTGGCACCCTTCCTCCATTTTGTACGTGGGATGTTGCCACAGCAAGGCTTGATGAGTGGTGCATGGGTTTGTGCCCTGGAGCCAAATCCGCAAACCCTGTCCTGCTGAAGCAGAGTGTGCAAACTCAACCATGACGCCATTTGGCCACCCGATTTCGAGCTGTTTTAACATGAGAAGAATGGGGCCAACGCCCAAAGCACTGGTGGACATCCCCAAGCTGCACTCTGGAAACTAGAGCTTGGAGCCAGAGGTGACGAGAAGAGGTCCAGCACCTGGGAATTCACATAAATTATAGGGATAACACGAGATTACTCTAGGGTGTAGAATATGGGCGTGTGTGAATTTCATCTTAAATTTAGGGGCAGAGTTGCCATTTAGATTACAGTATAAATAGGCAAAGTAGACAGACATTAATTAAATAAAGAGTAGAATAGAAGATAGAGCTCAATTCTTTTCCTTTGACTGTATGAAAATGCACAATTCATCATATCTTAATTGTACAGTGTAAGAAACATTCACACATCTTTTCCCAATAGGACCGGTTTGAGCATGTCACACACAGGTAGCTATGAATCCCAAAAAGCAGCCACTCTCCGAATGGACAATTCACTTTGATAGCTTACAGTGTAAAAAGCAATCATATTTAGGAATATTGGGTAATTCCCGACAATATCTTTTTCCTAAACAATAAAGATAAAGTTACTTGAATTGTAAATGAAATTTAAACATACCTTTTTATATTCATGTGAATGTTAATGATGATAATGGTACCACTATTTTAGAGAACAGGAAATTCAAATTTCTGAAAATCAAGAAGGAAAAGCACATTTTAATTATTCATAAACTGCATTTATTTATGTTGTTAAGCGGCACATATTTTCTTCCACAAATCTGTTATTTTAAATAGTTCTTTGTTATATCAATATTTTCACTTAAAAATTAAGAAACACATTTTTTCAAAAAATGTGAGACAATCTTATCCAAAAATATTACCCACATCTGCCTCTCTAAATTACTTCATGTATTTGAATGTCTTATCGGCATAATGAAGAAAGGCAAGCTAACAGAGGAGGCATCGTGACTGCTGTAGGCTGTAGCTTTCATGTACATAGTGGGGGCGTGAGACACCCTTCTTTTTATGTGGACGCTGGTCAAGTGCAGAGGATGTGGCTTTAAAGTCTTTGCTGCTCTTCCACACCCTAGATTTGTGATGAGGCATAGACTGTTAGTTATTGGTAAAATGCACTTTTTTTCTCTTCTTTTATAGTAACTCATACTGGTGAGAAAGAATGTTTGGGGCTTAGCAGTGTACAATCACAATGTTTTCTAAGACTGCAGTGGCCTGGGCAAGCAGAGGTATTTATAATGCTTAGTTATAATAATAATAATAGAGGTAATATGTAATATCCAAGAATGTACTAGGCAAATTTAAGTAATTTCTCTCTTCTTAGTTTCCAAACAGCCTCACAAGATATGCAAAGTAGGTATTATCCCCATGTTAAGAAGATTAGCTGAAGCACTTTCATGATTAAAGTGAAGAGAGAAAGTTTAAGGCCATAACATTTGGAGGATTAAAATTACAAATATCAAGTCATCAGAGATGAAAATGATGATGGTGGCGATGATGATGAAAATGATAATATTAATAGTGATAATGATAGCAATGACATTCGCTGTGTCATAGTAATGTCAGACACTGTTGTAAGAGGTGCCATACTCATTTCCCATTTTAGGGATGAGCAAAGTGAGTCTCCAGAGTTTAAGTAGCTTGTCAAGCACATGCAGTTATAGACCAGAGCAGAGGCTTTCAAAACCAGTAAATCAGAGAGGCTGTAGGGTGAACTTCTGGAAAGATACAGTATGAATGATGATGAATGAGATTCTGGTGGGAATCTGGTGATTGAGGCAAGAGAGTACTTCGAAAGCATAGCCGTTGTTGAATGATGGGTATAAAATAAATCCTAAGGGGGCAGTGGACAGTATAAAGCGTGTCAGTCCATTCTTGAACAAGGAAGTCGAGGGAAGTCAAGGAAGCGGAGAGCAGAAAAAGGAGCAGAGATTGGTGAAATTTATGCAGGAGAAATCATCAGCAGATTTTATTTTATTGTCCTTTATTTGCATAATGGTATTTAAAAAATGCTACATTATTAAATCTTTACCATTTTGATGCTCTCGTCTAACTCTTCTCGTGCAAAGAAGGGCGAAATGGATGAGTCGAATCACTTCCACAGTACCAGAGACTATAATAAAGCAGTATGATAAAAATGAGTAATTAGGATGGAGTTTCTTCAATTTTTTTTCTCTCTTCTGTGCCAAGGCAAAAAGGATTCTAACAGCATGCCAGAGGAGGCTGAATTTCTTCAAACCAATCTGGAAAACACAAATGTTTTAGATAATAGGTGCACTCTAATCCAAATGCCTCACATTATAGAGCAAATAGCAGTCAGTTCTCTATCATTAAAGGTCTAGGGGCCGGCTCCGTGGCTGAGTGGTTAAGTTCACGCGCTCCGCTGCGGTGGCCCAGGGTTCGGATCCTGGGCACGGACATGGCACTGCTCGTCAGGCCACGTTGAGGCGGCGTCCCACGTCCCACAAATAGAAGGACCTGCAACTAAGATAGACAGTTGTGTACAGGGAGGGGTTGGGGAGATAAAGCAGGAAAAAAAAAAAGTTCTAATTTATTATCTATTCTCTACACCATTGAGATCTCTTGATTCTCTTCTTGGAGCCTGGATCTTAATGATCACTCTGACAGCATCTGCCGTAGAGAGAAAGACAATAATTAGTATATTTTTCATTTAGTGAAAACTTCCTGTAAGTAATCTGGTGATGAAAATGATGTTTTAGGTTAAATAGCATCCAGAGTTCCACTGATCATGGTAGCCCTGTTCCCTTACAGTCAGGCACTGTTAGTGCTGGAATCCACCACCAGATGCGGAAGGAGGTGAGGCATTCTTCCCAGACGGCTGCCGGTGGCTCTCTGACCCCAGATCCGGGCGTCCGTTAGATATTCTAGTCACACCAGGAAGGCACTCCTGAAAGAGTACAGAAATATACACCACGTGTCAGAGTCCTATTGCTGTGAGATGGAAGAGACAGCTGGACGCTAGGGGCCCTTTAAAACATCTCTTCTACTAGAATGGTGATGAGATCTGCCATTTTCACTTTGTGCTTCTCCTCAAACATTGCCTGCAGGAGGGGCTTTCTGGGAGCCAGTGGAGCAGCTGCTGCTTGGCAGAGGGAAGGACTGAGGACTCAGCGCTCACAGAAGCAGCCTGCTTCTCCTGCTCCCTAGGGCCAAGTTAAGTCTCTCCCCCCTGCCAAGGAACAGCCTCCCTCCTGCATCCTGCAGGAGAACTGGATTGCAGAGCGGGATGAGCACAGAGGTTGACTTCTGCCTTGCCAGGCTCCTCTGCCCAGATCAACGCTTTGCTTCCCGCCACAGTTGCAGTCCTCACATATTTGCTGTTGGCTCCAGCTCCTGTGTTCCCTTATTTCCTCACATCAGCACTACACGTCTGAAAGTGTCAGATGCAGCTTGTTCCTCCTCAAAGCTCTCGACGTTGCTGGGTCATGAAACCTGAGAATTCCTTTCTATTTGGGGCATCCGGCACACAGAATGGACCACATTTGCCTTGTTTATCTTATTATTTATTATAAGGATCCTGTTCTAAGTAATTTCAGTATTTGAAATCTTAGTAACGTTTGTGTAATTCTTTACAAAAAGAAGTTTCCTAGATAATCCCGTTTAATTCTCAAAATAACTCTTTGGCATAGGAAGGCAGGATATTATAATTTCTGTTTTGCTAATCGATCCATCAATTAATCCATACCAGCAAAAAGCTACACTTTACTACATCCATAATTGAGAACTTCTTCTTCCCCATCATGCTAGCCTTCTCCTTCTCGTGTGACTGTTACTTCTTTATAGAGGTTGTTATTCTCATTCCAATCCCCATCAACCAGTCTTGAAAACTCAGCATCAATTAGAACTCTTCCATTTCCTTTACATTCAACATCCAAATGCCAAGTTTTGTGGACATTGACAAACCATAGCCTCCCTTTTCATCCTGAGTTTAGTTCCCTGCCGTCTCTCACTTATGCTCTCAAACTGTTTCCCAGGTGCCAGAATTTTCATACCATACCTCCTTGATGTAACTAATTTTTCTGAAGTACAGCTCTGATTATGTCACTCTCCTGGTTCTTGGGTCTTCAATGATTCTCCACCTGCCCCTGAATATAATGTAAATTCTAATGTGATATTCAAGGCTTTCCATGACCTGACGAAACCTATTTTTGTAGAATTGATATTATTTTTTCCTTAAATATTAGGTAGAAGTAATCAATGAAGTCATCTGGGCAAGAAGTTTTTGCTCCTCTTGTACCCTCAGCTAATGTTTTTAGCTCACCATGCTGACACACCACACAGGGGAGACCCCTTTACGTGCTCTTGCTTCTCCCGAGTATTCCTGCTTTTGCTTGTTACTTGGTGTTTACAGAGTGGTGAGAGCAGGGGGACACTCTATTGTCTTGATTCTGACTCAGTCCCAAGTAGGCCCACTGTGCCAGGTCTTAGGGTGTGGGGTAGGTTTTCTCAGTGATTTGGAGCTCCTCTGCAAGGCAACCAGACCTTGTGCTCTGGGGTCAACTGGATTTGCTGACCCTTCCTCAGCAGTTTAAGTTTTTCTTCCTTAAGACACAAGAGCCCAGACTGGCTTTGTGCTTTTCCTATAGCACAGCCACTCCCCTCATCCAGACCTGCACTACCTGTCCAGTCTCCCATCAAGCCCCCAACCTTTCTAGTGAGTACCTGGTAGAGATCCTTGGAAAAGGGACTGAGAGTGGATCCTCTTTGTCTGAAGCTCCCATGGTTTCTATATTCTCACACTAGGCCACTGCAAAGCACTGAATGCTTGTGCCCTGCCAAAATCCTTATGTTGAAATTTTAACCCCCAATGTGATTTATTAGGAGGTAGGGCCTTGGGAAGGTAATGAGGTCACGAGGGTAGAGACCTCATGAATGAGAGTAGTACCCTTATAAAAGAGACCCAAGAGAACCCCCTCCATTTTCCCTCATTAAAGATACAATGAAAATACGGCAGTCTACAACCTGGGAGCAGGCTGTCACCAGAACCTGACCAGGATGGCACCCTAACCTCAAAATTCCAGCCTCTAGAACTGTAAGACATTAATTTCTGTTGTTTATAAGCCATTCTGTCTATGGCTCACTATGGGTCACCAGACTCACTAAGACACCCACACTTGGCAGTCAGGACTCTAAAAATTCCAGCTGAATCGCTGTTACCCACTTGTATGGCCCCTGGCATCAATTTCTCCCATGCTCTGCTGCAGGTAAGTAAATATTCCCATCTCACCTCCTGGGAGGGGCCTGTCTTTTCTCGGATTTTCCTGGTAGCACTGCTGCTACAGGTCTCTTTTGATTTCAAGGAAACTATGATTTTGTAGTTTTTCTGGCTTTTTTTCCAGTTAGGTAGACATGCATTCCAACTTTTGTAATCCTAGCCAGAAGCAGAATCCCATTTTTTGAGGGTAACCAGGACAAAAATTGGCAAGCAAATAAACCAGATTTATGTTTATTTATATATTATTTACATTTAAGCTAATACATTGAGAGTTGGATAATGTTTTCACCTTTAATATAATATCAGCATTTGATTATATATCCTCATCACCTTGCCAAGCAACGTGCACATACCAGGTTAATAAGGGACAAATTAAAACTGTTATAAAAAAGATGATGGTAAAAGATTCAGATTTTCAAACTCTGGTTCTATTATAGTCTCAATAATACAAACTGTCAATGCTTTCTTTCCATGTTTCACTATTACAAAAACAAAGCTGTCAATGTACAAGTTTGCATTAAATGACAGCTCTTGAGTTTCCAGAAAATGATCTCTCAGCAGCCATTCCAACCGTTCCAGTTTCATAATGCCCCACCTATCTCAATTTTTTTAACCTCCTTTAATAGTTTCCTTCATTGCAATTCATCTTTTACCTAAGATAAGCTTTTTCCTGTGCATGACTCAATTTTGGAAATGTGCGTTTCTCTTTAACAGCGATTTTGTTGTTATTTAAATTCGCAGAACTGACACGGAAATTCTTTGGTCAGCATTTTCCCTGCCTGATTGAGAGTTGGAGGAAGGAAAGGGAGGATGGGGAGGTGATGAAAGGGTATTCAACCACTCTATTGTTGGAGTCTAAAATTTCCACGCACTTGAAACACCCCATTGATACTCACACTCTGGAAATAGAGACAGGCGGTGCCCAGGCAACAGAGGGATTAATTGTAATTGCTAACTTCTTTTGAGTACATTTAACCAAGTAACAGAAGTGCATTGCCTCTTTCCATGAATTCCGGAGCCTGCTAGCAGGCCGTGTTATATTACTCCTGGGTGAGAAGAAAATCATGTGGGAGCAGCAAGAGCAGCTCATGGAGAAAAATTACCATTTTATATTTATTACTTTGGCTAGTTTAAGTGACATAGGAATAGACTCCCTAATGCTTTAAGGAGCAATTCCCCAACAATTTGACTCTGTTGCTTGGTAAACTATTTAGGAACCATCTCTGTCGGCTTTTAAAGGCACATGCCATCCTATTTTCAAAGGTTATTTTAGCGGTTTCTCAAAATGATATAAATAGCACAATCTCCCTCTTCAGATTAAAGAAATATGAGCTATTCTGCGATGAAGTTTGTATTCTTGAAAAAAAACATACTGGGTTTTTCCTTGCTCAGTATTTTTCATTGCTAAGCTCTGGTGCAATTCCATTTCATATCTTGGATATGATGCTAATCTTGGAGTTCAGCTTTGCTTAGTTGCGTAATCAGATAATAGGGTTTTCTTGAAGCCACAACTTGGAAGATAGCAGATACTTATCTTTGACAGAGTTCTAGATACTGGGTAAATTTTGTTCCATAGAGGCACTGCCAGGTCTGCTTGCTGGAGAACAGCGCAGTCGCCATTAAATATGAAATTCACTCAGGGTACTTTCATCGTGGCATGCCCTGGGATTTATTTAATGTGAAATGAAATATAGAATCTACATTATGATATTTCCTTTGTATAACTAGATGAAGTAGTAACGAGGAGCCATTTTGAGGTGTATTTACCCGAATGACATATTCCTAAAAAAATTAACTAATACCTCAAGGCAATTTGAATCCTGGATCAGCTGGAGCTACTGGTGTTCAGGGTTTTTATTTACCGATCATCTGAGGGCTTATTGCCCCAAGAAAATTTATCATTGCATTAGTATTTTTATCAATTGCCCTCCTTTTCTTCAGTGAGCTAATTATGGTAAGTATATCATAATGGAGAAATCAAGTAAAGTAGGAGATTTTCTTATCATTTTTCTCTAACTCTTGGAAGATGTGTGGCCTTTTAAAAAATATATTCAAATAAATGTATTCACTAGAGAACAGAACGAATGTGATTCTGGAGAACTGTGTCAGAGATTAATTCTTCGCTTTTTCTTAGAATAAATTGTCTGAATTTTTAATATTGTTCATTAATCTATAACTATTATGTAATGCTACTGTGTTATTGTCTATTATCATTTTTGCATTTCTAGGCATTAAATAGAGGCTTCTGTATAATATGCTGGATAAAGAAAACCAACTATATATTCAAGTAGTAGTTGGCATATTGGATTTGGTGGCATGTGTCTTTTTATGTGAATCTTGTTATAGTGAGCATAGTTTTTTCTGCTAGTAAGGAAATTAAGCATATTTTATTCTACTGTAAACTTCTTGAAAATTGGGGCCTTATTTATCTTTGTATATTAAGTACTTAACGTTATAACTAGCACATAATTAGTGTTCCAGAAATGTTTACTAAGTAAATGAATTATTGGGTGAATGGTGGATGCAAAAATCTTCAATTTCATTGCATGAGGGCCCTATGAGGTCTGAATGTGAAGAAATTGTCTTTAATTAGCAACATCATTGAGGACATTAATCTGCAAGGTAGAGATACGTGCTATGGAGAGGTTTTTATTATCTTCTCCTCCTGAATAGCCTTGAAAATATGCAGTACAAGTTTTTATTTACTTGATATATAGTACTTTGCTTCACAGAAAAAATACACATTTTTAAATGTATGTAATATTAGATACGATTCTTTTCACAAAAAACTCAAATTCTCAAATTTAAAACCAAAGGTATATTATTATTAAGTTATTAAGTGGGATGTCTGCCCCCCCATCCTCCAAGGTATACAATTTGGTATAATCTATGAACAAGACTGTGTAACTTCTTGGATTATCTATTTTACTCTGAAAGTCAGCAAAATCCACATTATCTTTCTATATTAAAAATCAAAACTGCTGTATAATGCAGTAAAATGCACATTCTAAAACTTGGTTGACCGATAAGACTTCAAATGAATATTCAAATCAGAATAGGCCAATTTTGGCCATGAAGTTAGAGGCATCTAGGAAATGCTAGTTTGTTTCCTTCTGCCTGGAGTTACTTCACTGGAATTGTGAGAAAACACTGGTATGATGCAAAAACTGGGGATCTGAAGAACTGGGTTCAAATCTTACTTATTCTTCTTGACAGTATGAACATGAGTGGCTCTTCTAACATATCTGAGGCACCACCGTCTCATGTGTAAAACTGGAACAAGAATGTCTTATCCACAGGTGTTTTGTGGGTATTAAAATAAATACCTGTGACATTCTTAGCCAAGTGGATGTCATGTATTAGCACTCACTAATAGTTGAACATCCAGTTGAATGTCAGATCAACTTTCAGTTTACTTTCCTCTTAGGACCCTGTCACTTGCATTAGAATGTGGCACTATTCGTGCACTCTTGTTGACGAGATCAAGACTATGAAGAGTCCCTCTCGTCGTTCATTGTCCTGGTAAACAAGTCCCTTATGTTTTCCCAATGAGCTCTATGTAAATAAATGCACTAATAAATTGATAAATCTCAGTTCTCTCTACTGCACTTTATTGAGGGGTCCCTGAAACGTTGAAGAACTGATGAACTCTTGGCTAAGTGAGGAGAATATTTGATGGATTCTGACATTGCTTTATTATTCTGGAATGTTCAAAAACATGTGCAGCAAGTACATGGCAAATTGGCCATTTCCAACAGATTTGGTGCATTTTTAAACTTTAGTGGCACAAATGATAAAAGAAATTTAATCTGACTGTTGATTTTACGTTCAACGGGAAACCCAGTCAGCCATTCCTATGCTCTCAAATGATGTTTCTTGTTTCTCTGGGCAACTTTGATATTCTTCTTGGCCATTTTCAATCTCTAAATTTTAAATATGTAAAAGCCCCTAGCTCACTGGCTTATCACATTCCTAAGCCTAATCGCCACTAATTCAGATTTGTTTCCTTCATTATATCTACTTACTGTACTTCTTGTCCTGGTCTTACTCTTCTACTCCCTGACTTTGTGCTAGAGGTTCCTTCACAGGTATGAATGAGTGGTGACGTGTGCAGGTGACTGGAAGGACAGGAGACCATGTCCTGCTGCAGTGAGGCATGGCCCCGTGAACACGGCTGATGATTTTTAGAGTTGGTACGGAGACAGCCACCAGGCTTTCTCATATTCCTTTCGCTAACTTCTTTCCTCTTTCCTAATTCTTCCTAATTCTCCCCCACGCTCCCCATCTCTCTCCATTTCCACTTCTTGCTCACTTTTACAGTCTTTTTTATCTTCTCCTTCTATACCGCTTTAGTTTTGTCTTACTGATTCACTCTAAGTTCATTAACTGGTCCACAATCTCTGTTCCCATCTTCTCAAGTTATAAAAAAAAAGACCTCACAACCACAGAGACTTACGGTTTAAAACATAAAGATTCAAAACATAAAGAAATATTTAAACTCCCAAGGATGCCTTTCTGAAAACTTGTTTTGAACCCTAAATTGAAACTTTGCTACTACCCCCATGAGGAGTGGGCTGAACAATACTACTTTTTTGAGGGGAAGTTAATTTGACTCTTTGAATGTTCTGGTGCAGTCTTCCTGATAGAATTAAATATGGTTTTGCCTGCAGGTTCTTCCTACCATATGGTGTCGCAAAGTTAATACTGCATGAGTTAAGTGCTTTCCAAAAAAAAAAAAAAAAGAAAGAAAGAAATGAACAGGAAATGCATTATCCATTTGTTATTTTGTTATTAGTCTCAGTCTATTAATATTATCAATGTTAGTCTCGGGCACAGGTGTTTGTAAATATGTATATGTGTGTGCAAGATATCTTTTTAACGGTAGTGGCTGTTTAGAAATTAAGAGTAATGTAGCATTTTTAAGCAAGCCTTTTTATATACTTTATTCATTGATCCCTCATTCAGGCTGTAGAAAAAACAAAAATGAAAAAAAACACACACACACACAAAGAAAACACTTTCCTGGTCCACAAGGATGCTTATTTCATGGGGAAGTTTTCCTTTTCTTCCATCCAGCCTGTCAATCCTCTTCAACAGCGTCCCTCTTGTCAAGGAATTTATTCCCTCATCTCCTAAGCCAAGTGGCTGGCTGCCCCTGGTGGATTTGGGGTGCTTAGCGTTGTCACAGATGTGAACACCCAGTGAGGCTGGGTCATGAGGTGGAGTTCAGAGGGGTCTTGGCATGGCCATGAGACGTTCTCCAACCAGCCACGAGTCTCTCAACTCTCAGTTCCTGATTTCCTTTCCTGCCATCACCTACCTCCTCCTCCCCTACTCAACCACACTTCCTACAAATGCACACCATTTATGTTGAATTCACAGTCATTAATATCATTGAGTAGACTGTGCAGAGAGAGAAAGAAGTAAAGAAATACATTTAATTCTAATCAGGATGCCACCTTACACAGTCATGAGTCAGATGCTTAATAAGTCACAGCAATTTCTTTTCCTCTTGTTCAGAAACTGCCCGTTAAAACTTCGATTATGATTTAATGATGAGACGGAAGTAAGCTATGAGGAACAGATGGCTCATTATCCGGGTCTTCCTCGAAAGACGTGATTTATACTCATCTAAGTAAGTGAACTACTTCCTTCTCCGTGCTCTCAGAGCATCTTTTATGTTGACCAAGACACCTTAACATTTCTTAAGCTTCACTAAGCCTTAGTTAGGTTTCTTCCTGACTATACACCTCTACCTTCCCTTTTCTTAAAGCATTATTTTAGAAAATCTACAAATGTAAATTCTTTCTCTACTCCTTTGAGATGTAAAACTTCTCGCAGCCTCTTGCCAGTTTTACAACAGGATTGTCTTTCTTAAAGACCTGGGAGTTTTCCCTTTGAAACGTGATCATCAAGACAGATAGAGCCCCATCTCCCAGTCTCTGTGGGAAGTTAGGGGCCTCCTCCTTAAGAGCCAGTTAGCAAACACAGATGGCCTCATCTCATTGACCAACCTCGCCCAATGTCCTCCAGCGTTTTCCCACTAACCCACTCCAGCTTAAAATCTCTCCTGACTTTTGTTTCAGTGGAGTTGAGTTCAATCTCTCTCTCCTATTGCAATTGTCTCGAATAAAGTCTTCCTTGTGTGTTTAACTCCACAGAGTGCAATTTTTATGATGCAAACAGTGAGAAAGATAATTACTGGCCTGTGAGACTGTTTGCTCAAGTCAACATGAGCCCTGAGGTCTGAAAACGTTCATCTTTGTATCCTCCAGAAGGGTCCCTATAGTCAATGCTCATTGAATAGTACTTTTAAAAGTGAGTAAAAGACAAAAATATAGCAAGTATCTCAAAGAGATCCTAACAAATACAAACATTTAAGCACTGCATTCTCGGCCTGGAATTCCTCCACTTCTTCTTATGTACCAAGCAGCTCAAGGTGTCATAGAGGTAGCTGTTGAGGATGAAATAAGGTAACAGAACCCAAACCTCTCCGTGGACTAGATATCAGAAATGAAATAATGAAAAAGTTTAAAAAGCCACAAATACTCTTTGGTTGAATGGTATCTTTGGTTCTAGATATGAAAGAACCTTTATCACTTCCCATGAGAAAGTCACTTGTCTCCTCTGACTAGTTTTATCATCCGGATCTGGAATCAGAGATTGCTAGAACTAAAAGAAGCCTAAAAAGGATCGAGTCCAAAACGCTGGTTGTACAGAGGGGAAAGTGGAGCCCTGAGGATTGATGTCCTTCCTCAAGGTCACAGAATTAGACCTCCTACCCTTCGTTTAGAGCCTTTTCACCAAATTGTACTAATCCATATGGAGCCGGGAAAAAATACCATGCAGCTAGTTTTAAATATTACTAATCCTGACTCTATTGTTGAATGTCAGCACAGTTATATTAAGTTATAATATATTTACAATAATATGTATATGTTTATAATATTTACAATATTATAATCATTGCCCAATTCATAGCACATTAAATTCCCTCTTCAAGTTTATCTGAGTTCAAGATAGTTTCATAAAATATATTTTAATATATCCAAAACTCTATGAACTTTTTTCCACTCTATATATAGCAATTTCATTTTTAACTTTATATGATTTTATAGAATTTTAAATATCAACACAAAATTGATAACAAAAGGAAAAAGAAAGCACCATCACAATTGATCAAAATCTCTTTTTTTTTAATTTTTGAAGAAGATTAGCCCTGAGCCAACTGCTGCCAATCCTCCTCTTTCTGCTGAGGAAGGCTGGCCCTGAGCTAACATCCCTGCCCATCTTCCCCTACTTTATATGGGGGACGCCTACCACAGCATGGCGTGCCAAGCTGTGCCATGTCCGCACCGGGGATCCGAACTGACGAATCCCGGGCCGCCGAAGCAGAATGTGCGCCCACTTAACCCCTGCGCCTCCAGGCCGGTTCCTGATCAAAATCTCTTTAGAGAAGATACTGACAATATGCAACTTGTGAATTTTACTTCTATAACTTTTTTTTTTTTAAAGAAAGCCATTGACGTCCCATAGGGCACCCAGCAATCCTCTCCTAGTGCCTGAGCCCTTTTGGAAATGCAATCATTGCTGAAGCGCAGGGGCACCAGTAACATAAAGACATTTCCGCAGCTTTTAATTAACTCGCAGGGTTTTCTTTCAGAGAGCGTATTGTTTTAGGAGTAGCAATTACAAGCTATTTTGGCTCCCTCATCTACTCTTGTGTTTCTGACTGTCTCTCTTCGATTTAAGAGAGGGAACAATTAGGTTTGGAAAAGGGCAATGATAGGGTTCTGGGTTCATGATTCTTACTCAGCCCTGGTTCTGAGTCACCGTGATCCTAGAAACAGAAGGAAGGGCGTTGGGAGCATGATTTCCACTGAGATTTTTCCATCACAATTTCAGGGCATTTATCTTTGACCCACGTCTCTTCTTTCTTAGTTCAAAAAAGTCATCTTATAGGCAAAGCTATGAAAAATTTCTTCTCTATAGCTAAAGATTCTTGATGAAAAAAATGTGAAAACTCTTCAGAAAAGGTGACAGCACAGTGGCCCTTTTCTGTTGATCATTGAGAGGAAACCCTGCATGACACATGCAGTGACGCTTTTCTGATGTGTTTCCTTGTTTTCACTGGAATGTGCTTTTTCTTACTTAATACTCTCCATCCAATATTCTTATACAAGACTAAATGATGCTTCCTTCTTTAGTGGCATTTATATCTTCACTTATTTATAATGTCATCATAACATTTCTAAGTCATTTCTTAGCCAAGGTGTTAATATTCAACACCCTCAACTTCTCTATTTTCTGATTCATGTTTGGTTTTTAATTTTTTTGCTGTTGTTTTAGTGAGGAAGATTGGCCCTGAGCTAACATCTGCTGCCAACCTTCCTCTTTCTGCTTGAGGAAGATTGTCACTGAGCTAACATCTGTGCCAATCTTCCTCCACTTTATGTGGGATGCTGCCCAACGTGGCTTGACAAGCGGTGCTAGGTCCACGCCCAGGATCCGAATCTGTGAAGCCCCAGCTGCCAAAGGAATGCACGTGAGCTTAACCATTATACCACTGGGCCAGCTGTGTTTGTTTGTTTATTTGTTTTTTAAATTCTTTTTTGTTCTGGCCTCTTACTACAACCAATATTTTAGATCGTTATTCCAGTTTTCATTTAAATGATCCTTTAAGAGTTGGTATATCATTGTCCACTAATTTTTAAATAAAAGCATCAGGGTTTCTGCTTGGAAAGAAACAAAAATCTAACTTTACAGACATAGGAAAGAATATTTACTCTAAAATATTCTGGGCTTCAACCACTGATTAAATACCAGGCTTGTTAATATTTTTTAATTTTAGTTTTGCTCCTCTTTTGCTTTTCTATTTTACATGCATGTGTATAACCTTATTGATATATGTCACTTTGCTAATTTCAATCTCCTAATTTAAAGCCATCTCAAAATCGTTCAAAAAATGGTAGTAGTGAAGTAAAATTTGAACAACTATTTCAGAAGCACTCTGCAATGCTTTACCCTGGAACTATTTATCATTGATACTTATTATAAAATGAAGATAATGATCCATTAATTTTTTAATTGCAGACATTTTATTTGTACTGTATGTGGTTTTTGAGCTAATTTTACAAAACATTTATCACAATGCCATCAAATACTTTGTTAAAATCCTAATTTATAACATCTGTGCCATTCTTTTTAATAACAGTTTTATTATGATAATTCACATATTGTATAATCACCAATTTGAAGTGTGTAATCCAATGTTTTTTAAGTATATTCATAGATTTGTGCAACCATCACCTCTACAAATTCTAGAATATCTTCATCATCCCAAAAAGAGACCCCGTACCTGTGAGTTGTCACTCTCCATTTCCCACCAGCCCACCCAGCCCTAGGCAATCACTAATCTACTTTCTGTCTCTACAGATTTGCTTGTTCTGGACATCTCATATAAATGGAATCATAAAATAAGTGGTAGCTTATGACTGGTTTATTTCACTTTGTATAATGTTTTCAAGGTTCATTCATGTTGTAGCATGCACCAGTAATTCATTCCTTCCTGTTGCCCAATACCATTCCATTGGATAGATAGACCACATTTTATTTATCTATTTATCAGTTGGTGGACGTCAAGTGGGACAAACAACTGGTTGGGTTGTTTTCACCTTTTGGCGATTATGAGTAATGTTGCTACGTACTTTCATCTACAAGTTTTGTATGGACATATGTTTCACTGTCTTGGTTATACACTTGGAGTCAATTGCTAGGTGACATGAAGACCCTATTTTAACTTTTGGAGAAATTGTTAAGACTGTTGTCTAAAGAGGCTGCATCATTTTGCGTTCCCCCAAAAATGTATGTGTTCCATTTTTTTCACATCCTTGCCAACACCTCTTACTAAAAGTCTTTTTGATTATAGCTATCATAGTGGATGCGAGGTGGCACCTTATTGTGGTTTGGATTCACATTTCCCTGAGAGGTAATGAAGTTGGGCATCCTTTCATGTGCTTATTGCCCATTTGTATATCTTTGTGGCATCCTTTTAATCAACTAATTTTGTAATTCTATGAAAAAATAACTTTATTTTGCTCTTTGAAATTTTTCTATTTTAAATTTCTCATTCCAGTTAACACAAAATATCTTTATTTGATTCCTATTAAAACATCTCACCCTATATTCGCAAGAATAAAATGGATTCTTTATTAATATCTAATATCTCATGTTCAAGTCCCTTTCAAATTATGCTGTCTACAATTTTTACTGATTCCATTCTTAGCAATCTTATATGCTCCAGGATTTTAGTTAGAATTTATTAATTATTTTTATTGCAAATAGATGAGTCAGTCCATACTTTGCGTATTCCAGTCATTTGTATGTGTCATAGAACCGTGTGGATCTGAGCAATCAGGTTTGTAATCTCAGGTGGTTTCTGCAAACTTCACCTGAGAAAAAATCTGCTGGAAGAAGGTAAACTCATGTATCAATTTATCCCACAAATATTTATTATTGTCAACGCTTGAAACTCAATTTTTAAAATCATCGAACATAATCTCTATTTTCAAATTAGGAGCTGAGAGCCCAGACTAATGCAACTTGCAGAAAGTCTGCTTTACAAACACAATGAGAGACAAGCATTTATGGAACCTTACACAGTGCTACACTGTGAGATGGGCAGATTTATTATTCCAATTTTCAGATTAGCAAGCATGTTGCAGAAAGGTTGTACAACTAGTCAAAGGCTATACAACTAGTAAAGGTTCAGGTAAGACGTTGATCCAGTCTTATATATCCACTGCAATATAGTGTCTCTTCTATGTTTTACTGTCTCTTTAGGCTTGAAAAGATCACATTGAAAATTAAGTAAGATGTCAAATTAACCAAGACTGAGGGTCTGTGAATATAGCCTTCAAGGTTCAGCTCAAATGTTACCCTCTTTATGACACCTCTCTTCCTTTTAGTCAAAATACAGCAGTTCTTTCTCTTTGCCTGCAAAGAGTTTTATTTGAATCTCTTTTATACCACTCCTGACTGTCAGATCATAGTTAGTGAACAGAACTGTATCTCCTTGAGGGTGGGAACTGTCTCATTGACTTTGCTGTTTAATCTCTAGCTGCCTGCCTCGAACATAGCAGGTGTCCAATACAGGTTTACCTAACTAAATTAAACTGTGAGCATGCAAATATTGGTTGAATCAAAGGGAACTCATTTTCAAGAACTGCAAGTTCTGATATATTGCAGTTGGAGAAACACTACAAGCTATCCCAAGAATCATTGCTGTATTTAGACAGCTCTTCTATGTTCTTATTCCCCCGATTCTCTTCGTTCTGTTGTGAAAAGTTTACAAATGCTGAAAAGCACAAATATTTCAGTCACTTCCCTTCAATCTGGATTCAAATCTTCACCTTAACACCAAGTAACGATGAGACCTTGAGTAATTTTTAATCTCTTTAAATCTCAATGACCTCATCTCTAAAATGGGAGTGTCGATACTAACTTCACAGTGTTGAAAATCTGAGACTAGTTAAAGATTAAATAAAAAGGTGTCACAACTCTCGCAGTACAGTTTCTGTCCCTGAGCAGATACTATTAGTAAGGATCATCATCATTATTCCTCACTGGTTCTATAAGAGCAAAAGTTTTTAATTACTTTTATATTAGATAAATATAAGAGTTTCTAGACTCTATAGCTCTCAATTCCCAAGTGTCATACCGCTAAAAGGAAGACAAAGACTTGAAAAGCACTAGACATTGCCTTTTCTAACAGAAAGAGATGGCTTTTTATTCTAGACATAATAACCATCCTTTGGAATTCTCAGAATCCAAGGGCTCTGTAGAATGACTCCCTCTCTCCCAGGGAAGCAAAGATAAGATTGGGAAAGATCAGCTATAATTTAATGTTATAACCAGGAGAAAATGAGAATAGATGGGGTTGAACATGTCACGGTGGTAAAATGCTGTAAAGTGCAGAAGACAGCCAAATGCCAGGAAATACATAGATTACGTGATAGAGATTAATAAGCCCTAACTCGAATAAACTTTTTTCTCTTATGCTGATGATATTTCAGGTTTGGTAGCATGTTCTATTGGAAAAAAATGTTGTGGATTACATGGAGTATTATTTTTCTCTTTTTTATATTTTCTTTTAATTCATACCCTAAAATGCAAGTCCTCTAATGTGAAAAGTTTGTGTTAAGACTCTGGAGATGTGTCTGACTCTGTCTCCACAATTCATGCTAGGAGGCATGTGGAAGTCCAAGACGAGAATGCAGGCTGAAAAAATTGACCACACACTGTTATTACCACTTCCCACTTCCCATAACTTTAATAAGTCTGCACAGCACTTTAAATGGTTTGGATGTATGCTTGAACTATATATATCTTCTGTTTTCTTCTCTCAGGGGAGAGAAAAATATAATGTTATCTAGGGTAAAATTTGGAGGTCGTGAGATAAACACGACCTCTTTGCTTTTGTTCTCGTCTTAAACTAAAAAGTAGTTTGCATAGTGTCAGAGCTACAAAGGACACAGAGGATTATCAAGTCCTAACACTTAATTTTTTCAGATGAGCAAATAATAGTCCAGAAAAGCTAAGCAATTGTGTAAGTTCTCATAGGGAATGGCAGAACTAGGAGTGGAGTTCCCTCCTCAGTTCTGATCCAGGCTCTTCCATCACTGATCTGACCTTGCCCTGCTTTTGGTGAGGGCAGGACTGGGGAGGTGGTCATCAGAACATGGACCCGATATGCCTGGGAGCTCTCCTAAAAGGCCTATTCAAATGAGCTAGGTTGAAATGCAAGGAATGAACACTCCTTTGAGGGCACATTCCAAAATGTGAAGTAATGGTCTACTCATTTTAGTATACACACACACACACACACACACACACTGTGTTTCCTGCCATTTCTTCATTGGAATTTATATTTATGATTTGGCTGCCACTTCCTTATTTGATATTTGAAATTCCAACAATTGAAAGAGAACATTTCATCCATAAAGAAAAAAACATTTCTTAATGTTACTTCTTAACGGTGTGGCACAGATATAATCAATTCAGTCTAACTGCAAGAGGCTAGTTGGTCTGACTTCACGTTAATAATTCTACTGAAGTTTCAATAATAAAACCTTCCAACTACTTATGGAACCAGGCAGTACCCAAGAGACACGGACTTCTAACTGGTCAGTCTTTGAAACATTAAGTGGGATGGTGGGCTTAGCAGTGCTGAAGAGCCAGGCTTGCAGAGTAGGAGGGCTGATAATACATCTGATAATTCCCGAGTAATTTTCCATATCTCGGTTCATTTGACTCCGCGGAACTGTGACACAGACCAGCAGTGGCATCACCATCCCTATTTTGCTGCATGTAAAACAGAGACACAGAAAGTTTACTGTAAGTGCTCTCTGTGATGGAAGTGTTCTGGAAACCGTGTCCATGATGTAAGTTTCTGTGAATCAAATTCCACTTAAGATCAAATTGGTTAGCTTGACTTTATGAAGATTTCTATCTCAACTCCCTTTGTAGGCAAACTATCCTCGTGACAGTAAACAGCAATCCCATAAATAATACTGAGAAAGATCCAAGTTGGCATGTAGGTTCTGCCTTAAGTGAGTGTGTTAGTTATCAGTTTCTTGCTTCTCATCTCCAAATTCTCCCTTCAGTAGATGATCTGTGATCAGTAAAATTCCTGTAAAATTTCTCCTTCAAAGTGAGCAGGGTGCCGGGAGAGGGCGCTGGAAAGACAGTGCAATGAGGGGTCTCCCTCTAATGTTCTCTGTGTGTGGTGGGTGTGGGGACATCAGTTAGAGGCTGCCCAGCCACGGCCCAGAGTGTAATCTCTATGCAATCTTGCAGCTTCCTGGTTGCAAGGAAACCAGAGACCTCACATGGCATGTCTGCTCCCGCCCATGCTAAGGGTCTACACACAGCCGTGGGCCCCTCTGCAGGCCTCTTTGTGGCACACGTGATCTCAAGGTCTCCTGCCCCTTCAGGGCCTGGGCGCCCACTGTAGCCAATGCCGCCCATGCAGAGAGACTGCTCCCCACCTGCACTCTTGGGGTGACCTATGGCTACCCCAGCAGCTCCAGACCAGCTCCAGCCTGGCCAAACCACCAAACTTCCCTGCTATCCCATGGGTTGACCCACATCTTCTCCAAGGAGGTCTGAACCTCCTGCAAGTTCATCCTTTGGGTTTTCTCCCTTACCGCTAGAGTAGCATACGGAATTTCCTTATCTCATAATTAATATTTCTTATGTTAAACTCCTATTCATTAATCTACTGTGTGGTTTCTATCTCTGGCTTGGATTGGCACAGCAACAAAGAAGATAATGGAAGATGAAGTAGACTGTTAAGAATGGAGAGGAGACCCTTGTCAGAAGAATCAGGACTTGCCTGTGTGAAAGGTTGCAGATCATTTAGAGGCCAGAACAGGAAGGACAGAAATTCTCAGGATGCTGGGTGCTAAGTGGATTATAGTTGAAGAATCATCATTGTGGTCACTTCACTGCCATCAAACCCACATAATATGGCTTGATGGTTTCAGTTTATCACTGTGCAAAGTTCTTAGTCCTCAGTTAATTCTCACAATATTTCTGTCAGATAGGTACTCCTTGGGGGCCGGCCCAGTGGCACAGCGGTTAAGTGTGCACGTTCTGCTTTGGCGGCCCAGGGTTCGCCAGTTTGGATCCCGGGTATGGACACGGCACTGCTTGGCAAGCCACACTGTGGCAGGAGTCCCACACGTAGAGTAGAGGAGGATTGGCAGATGTTAGCTCAGGGCTAATCTTCCTCAAAACAAAACAAAACAAAACAAAAAAGTTAGATACTACCTGACCCCATTTTGCAGACAAGGAAACTGAGAAGTTACTAACATTTGAGACCATGCTGCTTAGTAAGAAATGCAGCTGACATAATTTGGGTGGGGGAGGAATAGATAACATGCAGGTGGCTTTTCTAGCTCAGGTTTTGGAATCATCATGCAACCTTTGACATTTCCTATCTTCCCATTCTCACCAGAATTCAACTTAGGTTGCACCAAGAAGCAAGAGGAATACCTTTACGGCCCTTTCTGTGTGCACCCCTGTTGAGACATAAATGTAAATATAACGCAGCTGTACCCTCAAAGATCGTACAGTCAGGTTGAAATAGTTATTGGGCTGTTCTTCATAGAAATCAGTGAATAAAACGTTCTATGGCCTACTGTCAGTCTATTCTTAGCCCAGTCAAATTCTGTTTGAGAGACCTACTTATCCAAGCAAATGGTGTGGCTGTCCTTAACCTTGAGCTGTGATCTGAATGTTTATGTTTCCCCAAAATTGACATGTTGAAACTTGAATCCCACTGTGATGGTGTTAGGAGGTGGGGCCTTTGGGAGATGCTCCAGTCATGAGGATGGTGCCTTCATGAATGGTTCTAGTGTCTTATAAAATGGAACCCAGAATGCTATCTAGTCCCTTCTGCCATGTGAGGACACAAGAAGAAGTCTGTGACCCAGAAGAGGGCCCTCACTCTACCACACTGGCACCCGGCACCCTGATCTTGAACTTCCAGCCCCCAGAACTATGAGAAATTAATCTCTGTTGTTTATAAGCCACCCATTCTGGCATTTTTTTATAACAGCCTGAACGAACTAAGATATCTTGTGTTACCTGGGCAGTGCAAATATTCAAACAGACCCTTAAGTGGTGCCATTTATGATCTTTCTGGATAATGTTCTTTAAATCACTTACACTTATCTCTGTAATAGGAATCCAATGCAATTCCATTTCTCAAATTCTGAATGTTTAGATAAGTTGCATGTTCAAAGGAAAATAGCCCCCTTGGGCACCATAATAATAATTCTCTCATCTGCTTATTCAGATGCCAGACTCCTTTTCTGGACACAAATTTTATTGAAATATTATTTCACTGCAATATCTGTACTGGACTGGTAAATTATTATACATTCAACCACACTCTGCCCTTAAAAATTTTAAACAATGTTAACTGTATACTTTAAGTTTCACAGGGCAAAATCAGTTTATAAATAACAAATTCTGACGAAGATAATGTTTGGTTATATTTCAAAAACATATTTCAATGTATTGGCAATATTTATGACTTTAAACAAATATAACCTGATAGACACTCAATATTTTTGGGAATATAGATGAATAAGTAGTAAAACTAGGAATATCAATCTTTGTTATATAAGGAATCTTAAAAGGCTTTAGAACTTTAATTTCAGAAAGTCAAGGTCATCTGATCTTAATTGGTAACTGATCTGCAAAATATTTCAAGTTCTCAAGTAGGAATGACAAGCAAGCTAAATACAATTAATTATAACAGGTTAGGGAGTGTAGGATTCAATGCTGTATCTGGACAGGACCTGTAGTTCTATAGGGAAGGAAAGAAACAGTCACTCTCGCCACTACACCCACCTCTCAAAATCAAAACCTTAAAACACTGCTTTATCTTCCAGATGAAAGTTGATAAGGCCAATTCAGGTCATGGCTAGTTCCTGGAAAAATATCTCACCCACTATTGTAGACCCTGTTTCTAAAATCATGTAATGCATCATGGAAAACCCCCATTTCATTACTTTTGAAGCTGTTGAAAATTTCTTTGAGGTTCATGAAAATTCTTTTTGGAAAATGACAACCTTCAAGTCCCAAAGAATACAGGAGACTCAATTAATACTAATACTGAAATTATTTCAATCAAGTCTCTACTTGGAACCTAGAAGTTGGTTAATCTTACCATTCTTCCCACTGTGTCACTTTGGGGTCCAGTTAAATACAATCCCTTGTCAACTATCATCTTCCATGTTCCATTTTTTTCCATTTCTGTATTTCTCTTGGCTTTGCCTTCATGTTCCAATTTCTCACCTCCTACTTTCTCCAACCCTTTGAACTTTTCCCGTTCGACACCATTCTATGCTTCAATGAACAAACAAAGACAAAAACAAAACCTAACTTTGTAAATTGTCAAGCATCATTCAACTTCAGTCACCTAATTCTATGACCATAATCTTAACTGTCCCTTTACCCAGAATCACTGCTTCTCTGAAGTCTTAAATTCCATGAGTTTCACCGTCTCACTCTCAGACTTATGCTGTCTTGTGCCAACAGTGATCTCATTCCATTTCTGCTATTACCACATTCCTCATCATCATGGATATTTCCAATCCCTTCTTTTGTCCATTTTGACTCAATCTCTTAGTTCCATCCAGGCTTCACCACTATTCCTTGGTATCAATCTAGATGCCAAAGTCAAGCAGTTAAACTTTTATGATTAATACTTTTATTTCTGATAAACTTCTATCTTGTGTTACCTACATCTATCAAAATCCTAGGCCTGAATCTATTTTAAAAATCCATCTTTTTCACTACTGTGACAAGGTTGCTCAACAATGAAAAACTACAGAATGGGACCGCTAAGAACTCATAGTCTCTAGTCTCTGATGATTTCTTAAAACTGAATTGCTCTTCTTTTATATCTTCCTAGTCACCAATTTCTCCTAAAACTCTCAGAAAGTAACGTCTCTTACCTCAGACAGAATGGAGGCCAGAGGGGGAGGAAGTGAAAAAATTGCACTCAGGTTTTCTCCCCTATCACTTAAGAAAGTCTATCTCTCTCTAGATCCTATAGAAATCCGTCTTTATTTTCTTCTTTCTAGTTTCAGTGAAAGATGCCGTTTCTTCCAGTCATGAGCTAATCTTCCCAAGTGTTTAAAATAAGCCCCTTATAATTCCTTTGGGAGCTTATTAAAACATTAGATGCTATAATAACTTCTCTCCAGGACCTCCAGTCTATCTATATTGGCTCTTATCCCATTCGCCACAGTAAATAAACACAGTCATATCTCTCCCGTCATAAAACAAAATTCTTCCGCTGACTCTCCCCCTCCTCTAGTTATTGCTCCTTTCCTTTATCTCCTCAGTGAAGTTTTATAGATAAAAGTCAATACTTATTTCTTGCATTTCCTCTTTGACACATTGCATTTTGATGTCTGTTCTTGCCATTCGATGGAAACTGATATTATCCAGATCATAAATGGTCAAATAACTTAATTCAGTGAACATTTTTCTGTTGTCATAGTACTCATTCTGTTTATAGCATTTGAAATTAATTGCTTCTTACGATTTTTAAAAATCTCCCCTCTCTCAGTCTTCAATGACAACACTCTGTATGATCTTTCTTTCTCTTCCTCCATCTCTAATTAATTGTGACACAAGTTCAGGATTCTCTTCTTGGCTCTTTTAGTGGATGTTTACCACATATTGGCAGACAAGCATCTCACTCGTCTTCTGATGATGCAGGAATTCTTTATTATATGAGTCTTATTGGTAGGTGGAGAAAGCCTTTCTCTATAGAACTCAAAACTTTCAGAAACTTGCTTTCCAGACTTCTTTCCAAACAGCATGTGCACATCAGCTTTTGACTCAGGAGCGAGTGAATGAAAGAAGTAGGAATGGTGAGGACCATTTTGACAGTAGAAACCTTTGCAGAAGGCAGTGTGGGCAGGGCTGAAAGTAGCAGTTCCAATGCTAAGAGGATTGGCAGGATAAGCCATGGAGTCCAGTCCTCAGGGCTACTGGCAGCGGTTTCTAAACAGCGGTCAAGAAAACCCCGTTCTTATCCTCATAGAAATGAACCAGTGAATGTCTAGACAAATAAATATATAATATAATTGCATGTAGTGATAAATACTAAGAAAATATAAAACAAGGCAGCATGATAGGAGGTGGCAAGTGTGTGCACGGGTCTGTTTTAACCAAAATGATCGGAAATCACCCAACTGAGGAAGAACTAGGTCAGATTACTAAAGGAGTGAAGCAGTAGCTATGAAAATATCTTGGAAGGAACCGTCCAGGCAGAGGGAAGGGCCAATGCCAAAGCCTTAATTCAGGGACAGGCTTGGCAATTTCCAAATAGGGTTAGCGTGGCAGGTTGGAGAAACTCGCTCTGACAAACTGGATGAGAGATGAGATCAGGGGGTGGATAAGGGCCAGGACTCAGAGAAGTTTGGATTTAATTTTATGTGTGATGGAACTATTTGGAGGGTTTTCAGCAGTGAAGAAACATGACCTTGTTTAATTTTCAAAAAGGTTACTCTGGATTCTGCACGGAGAAGAAATTTTTAGAAAATCAAAATTGGTGATGGGTGGCAACTAGACTTCTGGCGATGAACATGATGCAGTCTATACAGAAGTTGAAATAGAATGACATACGCCTGAAATGTATATAATGTTATAAACCAATGTGACCTCAATAAAAAAAAATGGGAGCAAAGAGAGCAATAGCCGAGTGGAGAGTTCTCGGTGACTTGCAGTAAAGCTACAGTGAATAGAACAGCAGGACATGATCAGATTCAGGAGATATTTTGCAGCAAGATTTGGTAAAACTCGATGATTCGTAGAAAATGAGGTAGGACTTCTAAGTTTTGTACCTTAGCAATTAGATAAATGTGAGTGGCATTTATGAGATGGGGAAGATGGGGAAGACGGTAATTTAGAGGATGGTGCAATGAAAAATTATCTCATGGACAAGTTAACTTGGATGTCCCTATAAGACATCAGAAAGGAGAACCTTGGGTTGGAGAACTTGAGACAGTGCAGACTGAGCTGGAAATGTGAACTTGACAGTCGTGCCAGGTGGTGAATGTATATACAGAGTAGAGATGTGCTAAGCAACTTTAACCTTTAGAGGCAAGGAAAGGATGATTCAGAAAAGGAGATCGAGAATAGAGAAAAGAGAAAAAAAACCAAGACCATGGTACTCTGGAAGCACGCATGTGAATAAAGTGTTTCAAGAAAAAGTAGGGGCCAGCCTGATGGTATAGTGGTTAAGTTTGCACACTGAGCTTCAGTTGCTCAAGTGTTCACAGGTTCGGATCCTGAGCACAGACCTGCATGCTGTTCATCAAGCCATGCTGTGGTGGCATCCCACATGCAAAGTAGAAGAAGATTGGCACAAATGTTAGGTCAATGACAATCTTCCTCAAGCAAAAAGAGGAAGATTGGCAATGGATGTTAGCTTAGGGCCAATCTTCTCACACACATACACAAAAAGAATGAATCATTAAGAAAGGGCACAAAATGGATGGTTGGATGTGGAAGGGTGCAGGTTACTGGTACCTTTACCATGAGAAATTTTATGGAACAGTAGAGCCCAGAGCCTACAGAGTAGGTAAAGAGAGGTGAGGAAGTGGAGGCAAGAATTAGAAGAAACCCTACTAGGGAGTTGTGCTATAAAGAGGAACGGGTATAAGCACTCAACAAATTATGAGATCAAAAATGTCTATGCATTTATTTATTTGTTTCTTTAAGAAAGACATGTTTGTTTGCTAAATATTATCTAGTAGAGAGGGGCAAAATAATGATGCCAAAGGGAGAAGGGACAATTGCAAGAATGAAGTGCTGGGGAAAGCAAGAAGGGATGGAATCCAGAGCAAAAATAGAATAGCTTGAAATGCACCTGGGTAATTCATCCATTTTAACAAGAAGGAAAGCAGAGCACCTCAGTACCAAGGGAGATAGGCTGTTCCTTTTCCTGTGGCTTCTATTTTCTAAGTAAAATGAGATGAGATGTCATGAGCTAATAAGGAGGTAGAAGCAGGAACGTTGGACACTTGAGGAGGGAAGAAAAGATGTGAAATAGATGTGTCAGAGAGCAGGAGTGTAATTTACAGAAATTTATAGGATTGCCAGGCAGGAGGAAGAACCCACTTGGAAATGGTGGTAGTAAATTTAAGGAGGGTCTAGTTAACTCTGCTGTGAGTTGTCACCCTCTTCCAGAATGGGGACTATGTTTTATTTTCTCCTTATTTCCTGAGCCGACCCCAGAAGGTACCAAGTGAACAATAGCAAAGAAATGTCCTGATTGGACAGTACTCCAGATTAGAAAATACTTCTCCACATGTAAATATATCTCAGTCTGTATAGTAACTGAGTGCATAATCCATTCAAAGGCCTCTTTAACAGATCATCATCTATCTTCAAGATAATCACCATCTTTTATTGTTTACATAACACTTTCCAGTTTGCAAAGTCCTCATTGTGAAATTGCATTTTTTTGAAATAAGAACTTTGCCTTTTAACCCACTTGCCAAATAACTACTCTGTTTTAAGTCATTGCATCATAAAGGTTAAAAACATAAGCTTATTTTGGAGTTAGACCATCACACATTTGAATCCTGGCTCAAAAACTTATCAGCTGTGTGACCTAAGACATATGATCCAAACTAGTTTTGCCTCAGTTTTTTATTAATAAAATAAAAATACGAATATCTATTTTATAGGCAAAGTGCACAAGGAGTAAGGGCTCAGGAAGTGTTAACTATACTTATAAAACACCATAGTGGAGTGAAAGAATCAATGCAGATATCACTAATCAGGACATGTCATGAGAGAGTAACAGGTGTCTGAATTGCCATAAACAAGTAGAAAACCGGACAAAATGTATGAAACAACTGTTTTAGATATTGGACTGTAGGTCGGAAAGGACTCAACCCTGAGAAAAAGGGACCAGATGAGGTGGCCGGCTTCCTGCCAATAGCGCTTTAGGGCAGAGCTACAAGGAGCTGCTATTGAAGCATAGCCTAGAGGTGTCACTGAGTTGAGGAGACAGACAGTGGAGTTCAGGGAGGGTTAGATGGCTGGAATTTGTGGGGCAGAGTTCTGGAGAGGGGGAAGTAATTCAGAGGAAGGACCCCAGAAATCTACATAGCGGCCCTTTGAATCCTTGGCTGAATATTAAGACATGCACGCGTAGAGTGACACTCATGAGGCCAACAATGGAAAACCGAGGTGGAGATGTAGGCTGAAGATCAAGGGATCATACGGGGGTGCAAGATGTCTGAATAATCAACCAGGGTGGGGAGACCTCGCGGAACACCCCGGCATTCTTTAGGGACCCAAGAAGGGTCATGCCTAGTATTGGACTCAACTAGCTCTAGCATCATGGCCAGTCCAGAACTGCCCTAGCAAAAGTTTAAAAGACACTTGAAAACATTCAAGCTTCAAGACTTCTGCTTCCTTCCATGAAGACTAACTGGCACTGGGCTTGTCCTCTCCCATGACTATGGCTTATACCCACAGGATGAAATATCTGACCCAACTGTGGGCAAGGGGCAGCACGGGACTGTGATCACTGAGACATGGGCAACAAACGAGGTAGATTCCCACTTGCACGAAGCAGGAGGGTAATGTAAGCAGGAGACTGGAGCTGGGAGACCAACACAGCTGGAATTCACAGTCAGACTAGCTGAAGGGAGGACGTTATGCTGAGAAGGGCAGCAGAAATCCACACAGGCACCTCCTCAAATCCATGACAGATTATTAAATTGTGCACACCTGGGATAAAACTGCCTTCTTCCAGGAGGCTGGAAACTGTCCCAAGCAATGTGGTGTGATGCAGACAAAAGGGGGTGCTAGAGGAGTAGTTGCAAATCTGTTGCTTCTAGGGCTCAATCCCAATCCATTGCAGATTGATTGGTGTCACTTATTTGTTTCCTTGGATGTCCATGACTTGGGTCCACTCTCTCCAGGATACTGCACAAAGTGGGAGTGACATATCTTCAGCATTTTTAACATTCTTTCTTAATATAAATATTAAGAAGATATTCTTAACATAATTAACATAAATATTACTAAAATATTCATATTTGAGATATTTGAAGCTAAAAGGTCTTCATTATTACACTATGTCCTCAAGTGATGGATAAGCTCTGGGAAGCTGCAGATCTACCCATCAGGGACGGTTTTGTAGTGATGGTGACGGCTGCTTTCTTACCGTGAAGAGATCTTTGGAGTGTAGGAGCCATTGAACCACCTTGTTCTGTCACTTAGAGCTGGGTCTCTGCCCCACTGTGCCCTGGAACAGCTCCTCTACCTTGAAAATATTTCATGAGGACTTTCTTGTAATGAGGTCATCCTTGACTTATCCTCCGTCTACACCAAGAATGGAAAAGAGCCTAGACAGGAAGCAGTGCAGAGAGGGTAGGAGAGGTTGGGCTACTTGAAAGGGTAGAGTGAATCTAAGGATTGTCTACATAAGTAGTAAAGGATTTCTGATCAAACTGTCTGATCCTAGGGTGCTGGACTCGTTCACAGCCTAGACCCATCCTTCACTGGATTAGGCTCCACCTGTAATGCACAGTGATGTGTGTGTGTGTGTGTGTGTGTGTGTGTGTTCGTGTGAAAATCTCATAGATGGGTATGCATCAAGAGCATGAGTTTTAAGAATGAAAAACGCCTCTACCTCTCTTGTGATGCCCAGGGATAAAATTCGAAGCAGAGTCTAGACTCCTTAACTTTTCAAAATTCTGATTTTTCCTTCTTGATCTGTGGAGAAACCCACACGAGGGCATCTATGTGGTGCCAAGGGCCAGTGTCCTGCCTCACTGCAGTAGTTATTACAAGATCAGTGAAGGCAGCTGAAGGAGAAAAGGGGGGAGTTTTTGCCAGTGCTGTGGGACCTCGCTGACCATCGTCGTTCTGTTGCAATGGGGCAAATGCACTAGAACCCAGTGCATCTGATCCTGGGCACTTGCATCCCACAAGAGCTCTCCCCCAGTTCATGTATTCATGTGAGTTTTGTACAACTTCAAAAGTTGCTGGTTTGGTGATTAGTAGGCGGCCTTGTTTGTGGAAATATACTGTGTTGGTCTTTTTCCAGATTTTTATTGCTTACACATTTATTTTTATATTGAAAGAAAAATAGCCGGAGCATCTTTGAAAGAAGGCTTTGCACCAGGCTCAAGGATCTGAAATAGGAGACTGGAGGCCCTGTCTTCTCAAAGTGGAGGCTGTGAACTCTCCCATTTTGGTGCCCTCTCTTCTCTGTTTTCTGTTGGTTCAGATCTTCTGCTTTGTCCTCCTTTCCTTCCCTACCTGTCTACAAAAATTCCCGCATACATATCCATTTTATTCTTGGGCTGATGCCACTACTCCCAAAAGATCTGCACCAAAAACTGAAGAAGGTAGAAACGCTCCATCATTCACACCCAACCCTCCTGGTTAAGACCATTCCTTGTCGTAATTCATGCCAAACACCTATACTGCTGAGTTTGGATGGCACAATCCTAGTTACTCTCCACTCCTGGAGGAAATAGAAATAGTGGATGTCCTTCTGCAAGGAAAGTAAGGATGAATGTGCATCCAAGTTACTCAGGAAATTTTATGCAGTCAAGTAACCTATGTCAAGTGGCCACAAGAGTGTTAAATTAGAGGCAGACGATGTAACTTCATGTTTACTACTAGAAATCAAACTTTGTGTGAAATCTCACATTTATGGCAGGAAAGAGAGAGGGAACATGTACCTTTTCGTTTCTTATTAACTAAAGTTTGAATCCTTCCTAATGACATTTAGTGGCTTTCACATCATATAAGCACTTTGTTGCTTTATATCTCGATGTTTTCAGGGTCCTCTATTTGCTTATCTAACAGTAGCCACCAGGGTTGGGATTTTTAATATCCTCTCTTTAGCATTCCCTGTGATGTAGTGTAGCTTTCTTCTCTTGATTCAACTATTTTCCATCCATTTTGAGATTACCGATATAAAATAACCACCCATTATTTGCAACCTCAAAATTACCATTTCCCCTTACTACTTGCAACTGTATTAATTTGTATTGCCCTTGGGTTAGAGTTTGAATTTAAAAGGTACACAAAATAAAGTGCCATTTTTAATGTGACATTTTCTGTTCTTGATTTATGTGTGGCTTATGTAAACTAGTGTCAAAGCTTTATTTTCAGAATTTACGAAAGCTACACATTTCCTACTGTGAAATATACTGCTCTGTACCCACTCAAGTATGCAGAATCTATTTTTGTTTTTTCTTTAGTTTCCAAATAAAACCAAACTCTGATAGAGTTAGTCAGTATTAGGAAAGACGAAAAAGAGTAAAAATAGATAAACGGTGATAGCTTTTAGCTTGTGATTCTGTGTTTGCAATAAACACTGATGCAAGGCTACTGGAAATTGTGATTATTTTATTTCTGAGTGGTTGAAAAGTAGATATTAAATAAACACACACTTAGCCTTGGATAGAATTGCAGAATGTGCTACAAAGGAGGACAATGTAGTTGGAGATTCCTGTAGTTAACCATGAAGTAATGACACATGATAAGAAGCATGTGGTACTATTAGAACAAGCAGCATACATTCTTTCTCTTGATTTATGAAGTCATGAATAAAATAATTTGTCACCTAACATTGCTTCTGCCCAGATCTTATGGCTGCTCTACTGTCAAGTTATAACATCTGAAAAAGGACTCTTAGAATGTTTCTTCCATGATTAGAGATTACAAAAAAACACTTCACTCTAAGAAATATGGTAATAAACTAGCCTCAACCATTTAAAAACACACTTTATGTTAACTGGTTTTGTATGGGAGAATTTGACCCTGGAAATTTTTCTAATTTAAAATTTGCAATGACAAATGATGAAGCTAGCTATGGAATTTTTAAAATATATTTCTAGGGGCTGGCCCTGTGGCCGAGTGGTTAAGTTCGCGCGCTCCGCTGCAGGCGGCCCAGTGTTTCGTTGGTTCGAATCCTGGGCGCGGACCTGGCACTGTTCATCGAACCACGCTGAGGCAGCGTCCCACATACCACAACTAGAGGGACCCACAACAAAGAATATGCAACTATGTACTGGGGGGCTTTGGGGAAAAAAATAAAAAAAATTAGAAAAATATATATATTTCTAAATATGAAAAAGCGCCCTCTTGGTTAAAATTTCTACTAACATATGGAAGAACATTCTAGTGAGGGATGACCCTTAGATGTAACAGATTGCCTATCAATAATAATAGCCAATCAAAAGTCATTAGTCAGAAGAATATTTTCAGGGAAGATATAAACACTGGGTATAAATCATTAAATAAGTGATACTTCAATCATCACTGGTACAAAAAAAAAAAACCAGGTAGGCACTTCTATTTCTGGAAAGATGGAGTAGCCATATTTTTCTCTATTCTACTTTCTAAGACATTATACACAAGACAAACATAAGTTTCTGAAAGGCAGAGGGAAAGAGGTTGATTTTCAATGGACCTTGAAACTCACGACACAGTGGAGAGTTCCCTGGATCCTTTTGTTTCATATATCCCAGATTTACAAATGAAGACGCCAGAAACTCAGAAACACTAATGCACGTGGGAAAAAAGAAGCTCCCCAAACCTGCTGTCTATCGCCAAAGGACCCAGAAAGAAACAGCTGAGCAAAGCAGAAAACTTAGACGATAACCCCTCTATTCCAGTCAAACACAGCAGAAAAAAAATGTGGTCACACTCCTACTCATGCCAGTAAAGGTCAAGAGGGGAGCCTAAACTGCCACTCTTGCAAAGCTGTGATCAGGAATGACACAGGAGATACCACTACAGACCATGACGACTCAAAAGGATAATGAGCGGATACTGTGAACAACTCTCTACACATAAATTTCACAGCTTAGATGAAATAGATCACGCACTGGAAAAGCAAAAACTACCACAAGTCACCCAATATGAAATAGATACTTTTAATAGCCCTATAGCTATCATGGAGATTGAATTTGTAATTTTAAAATTCCTCCAAAAAAGGACAGCTTCAGGCCCAGGTGATTTCACTGGAAAATTCTACCAAATGTTTCAAGAATTACCACAGTTTTATACAATCTCTTCCAGAAAGTAGAAGAAGAAACACTTCACAATTCATTTTCCAAAGCTCTTATTATCCCAACACCAAAATCAGGCAAAGAGAGTACAAAAAAAAAAATTACAGACCAACAAACCTCATGAATATAGACCAAAAAAATCCTTAACAAAATATTAGCAAGTAGAGGGGCTGGCCTGGTGGTGCAGCAGTTAAGTCTGCGCTCTCTGCTTTGGCAGCCCAGTGTTTGCTGGTTCAGGCCCCAGGTGTGGACCTATGCATGGCTTATCAAGCCATGCTGTGGCAGGCATCCCACATGTAAAGTGGAGGAAGATGGGCACAGATGTTAGCTCAGGGCCAATCTTACTGAGCAGAGAGAAGGATTGGGGATGGATGTTATCTCAGGGCTAATCTTCCTCAAAAGAAAAAACAAAACAAAACAAAAATATTAGCAAGTAGAATTCCACAATTTCTAAAAGAAAATTACACACCATGACCAAGTGAGGTTTATTTTAAGAATATAAGCCTGGTTCAACATTCAAAAATCAATCAACAAATTCCAGCGTATGGCAGGATAGAAGAAAAATCAAATGATCATATGAATTTATGCAGAAAAATCACTCAGCAAAATTCAAACATCCATTCACAGTAAAAACACTCAGAAAAATGGGAATGAAGGGGACATTTTTCAACTTGATAAAAACCACAAAAATCCAACAGTTAAGATTATACTTAAAGGTGAACAACTGAATGTTTTCATCCTAAAATAGAGAATAAGCCAAGGATATTTGTTCTCACTATTATACTTCGATATAGTGCTGAAAGTCCTAGCCAATGTAATGAGATTAGAGTAGGAAATAAAATGTATGTAAATTGGAAAGAAAAAATAAAACCATCCTCCTTGTAGATAATATGATTGACTACATAAAAAATTTCAAGAACTCTACAAAAACAAGTCCTAAAACTATAAGGTAAGTTCAGCAAGATTTCAGGATGCAAGATAAACACTAAAAAAATCAACTTGTATTTCTATAAACTAGCAATGAAAATATGGATGCCAAAATTAAAAATAAAATACATTTACTATCACTCAAAAAGTGTAATAATTAGGTAAATCTAACAAAATATGTGCAGAATTTGTATGCTGAAAACTCCACAATCCTGATGAAGAAAAATCAAATAATATCTAAAACATAGAGAGAGGTACCATGTCCATGAATTGGAAAACTCAACAAAGTAAAGATGTCAATTCTACCAAAACTGATACCTAGCTTTAACATAATTCTTATTAAAAAATCAGTGAGTTTTTTATAGGTATAGATGAGATTATTCATAAATTTATGTGGAAAATCAAAGGAACTAGAATAGTTAAAATAATATGGAAAGGAAGAAAATATTGGGAAGACTCAGTCTAGCAAATTTCAAGACATGATACAGGCACAGTAATCAACATTGGTATGGGAGGAGACATGGACACATAGACGGAAGAAATGGATCAGAGAACCCAGAAATAGACCCATACAACGCGCCCAACTGATTTTGACTAAATATATAGGCAGTTAAATGGAAGGAAAATAGCCTTTTCAACAAGTGCAGCTGGAGCAATTGGACATCAACAGTTAAAATAAGTGAATGTTGACCTTAGAAAAATGAAGTCATGCATTATACACAATTAACACAAAATGGATTATAGACTTAAACAGAAAATAGAACATAAAACTTTTAGAAAAATATAGGAGAAAATCTTCCACATCTAGAACTAGGGAGACTTTTTAGACTTTTCACCAAAAGCATAATCCATAAAAGGAAAAATTGACGCATTTGACCTCATCAAAATGAAAAACTTTTGCTCTGTGAAGGCCCCTGTTAAGAGGATAAAAAAGCAAATTATAGAGTAGGAGAAAGTATTTGCAAACCACATATCTGACAAAGAACTAATATCTAGATATATGAAGAACTCTGAAAACTCAGAAGAAAATTCTAAACAACCCAGTGGGCAAAATATGTGAAGAGACATTTTACTGAAGAGAATACAAAGATGACAAATAAGCACATTAAAATATGTTCAGCATCATTAGTCGTTAAAGAAATAAATTAAAACCACAATTAGATTCATGGCTAACCTATCAAAATAGCTAAAATAAAAAAAAATAGTGACAACATCAAAACTAGGGATGGATCATTCATACATTCCTGGTAAAAATGTAAAATTCTGCAGCTACTCTGGGAATAGGTTTGGTAATTTCTTAAAAAAAAAAAAACTAATATGCAACTTACAACCCAGCTATTGAATTCCTAGGCATTTATCCCAGAGAAATGAAGACTTATGGTCACACAAAAGTCTGTACATGAATGTTTATAGCAACTTTATTTGTAATAATCAAAATCTGGAAATAACCCAGGTGTCTTTCAAGAAGCGAAGGAAGCAAACTGTGGTACATTCATACTGTAGAATTCATACTGTATTTCTCAGGGGTAAAAAGGAAAAGAAAATTATCGATGCACGCAACAACATGGATGAATCTCCTGAGAATTTTGCTGGGTGAAAAATCAAATCCCAAAAGCGGGTGATGGAATTTTCTGTATCTTGACTATATCAAAGTCAGTATGTTGGTTGTGATATTCTACTCTGGTTTTGCAAGATGTTACCACAGGAGGAAACTGGATAAAGGGTACTCAGGATATCTCTGCATTATTTTTTACAGATGTATGTAAATTTGCAATTTTCTGAAAATAAGAAATTTAATTAAACATGTAGCTAACTGATTGGATGTGGGCAGGCTTTCAAAAGGAAAACTACTAAATCAACAGATTGTTCATAAAGTTAAACAATGGATATAATGGAGAATATTTTCTAAATGAGAGGCGGTATTGCATAGTGGATAAAAGCATGGGCTTTGGATATAGAACAAGATTGAATCTTGAATCTGCTGGTTATTAGCTGTGTCAACTTCTGCTAGAACTCATGTTTACTGACTTTATGTCTACCGTTTTCAGCTACACCACCACATTGTTAAATCACCCTGCTTCCATATATCAACTGACAGTAAAATATTGAAGCATGGATTATCTTTGTTAGATTGGATAACGTGCTACTGGAAATTTAAGAATGGTATTGTAGTAAGTCTAATATCATTAGAATCCATCCAAATTTATACTATTAAAACTAATTCAAATACTGTGTTAGATAACAGGATAACATACTGAAGAAAAATGCTAAAGAAAATCTGATTCTGTTAACAATTGTTCAATAAGCTATATTCCTGGGCACTATGCAATTAAATTGTTGAAAACAGCATTGTGTCCTAGGACCAGGGAGAATAATAAAAAAATTAAATTAATGAGAAATTGGTTTAAACTTTAACTTTCTAGAAAAAAATGATCTAGAGACACCATACTTTAATGATTATCGAACACTGATGCAAATATGCATGAGCACATATTTGTAAATAGTACCCAGCTTTACAGCCTTGTCAGTTTTAATATTATAGTTCATCCTAATTGATATCTAGGGTTTCAGTTCAATATTAACTTGAGGAAGAATGCCATCTACTGAATCATTTACAGCATTAATCCACAACAACGTTAGAACTGGAAACCTAAAATGACAGAAATATACTGGTCAAAATTAATAAAGAGTTCCAGTAGAGAAATATCCCTATTTTTTTTCAAACTTTCTTGCAAATTAACACCAAGATTCTCATATGTATTCTGGCTGACATTATCGGTCATGCTGTAGTATATTGTCTCAGCTTTTGCAAACAATATCTATACCAAAAAAGTGATTAACTGATAATTTACTTTGTAATTTGTGTATTGAGAATGTTACTATGGTTTCCCTGAAGTAATTAAATTACATGTAATTTCTAAGAGAAAGGTTCACCAGCCTTGTGGATTTTTTTACCTTTTTTAAAGGGAATAATTCAAACAAAGAGAGAGGTAAACATACTCTGACCTTCCGTAAGAGCACTTCATTACTTTATTGTTAATTTGTTTCTACCTTTTCTAGTTACTTTTTCTAGTTGATCGATTAATTATTCTTATCAATAAATAGATATTTTTATTACTGACTCATCATACATCATTTTGTTTTGATTTGTTCATTTGCTTGAGTTTGTAATCACTTTTCTTTACACATCATTTTCAGGGTATTGAAAATGCTAAGTTTAAAATAGCTTGAAAACATTACAAAACACAAAGTGGAAATTAAACAAAATTATAACTCTCCCATCAAGAAGTAAAAATATAAACATGTTGATGGCTATTACACCTGTCTCTCTACATATATAGGTAAAAAATAAAATTAAGTAGATTTATATGTACAAATAGAAACTGGGATCAAACTCTCTACACATTCTCTTTTCCATTTGATAATATTTGATAATATTAATAAGATTTTCCCACTATACTAAATAATCTGTAACATGTCAGCAACATACCGCCCTGAGGCCCAATCAGTATGACTACATGTTTTGAAAGTAAAGTTTTATTGGCACACAGACATGTCTGTTGTTTACATGTGGCCTAAAGCTGCTTTCATGCTACAAGCCAGAGTTGAATAGGTGTGACAGAGACCTTACGGTGTACAAAGCCTAAAATACTTATTCTCTGTGCCTTTACAGACAAAGCTTACCAACCCTTATGTAAATGCGTCGTTTCATTTAACTATCCTACTTTTATTAGAATTTTACTATTATTGAAAGCAAACATTAGTAGACATCATCGTTCATTCATTTTGTGGTCTTTTTGGCTAGTTCTTTCAGTTGAATATCTAGAAGTGAGATGCGGATTGCTGAATTAAGTGATTTGCTTTTTACTAACGACTTTTGATATGCATTTCAAATTGTAATCCATAACATATTTCCTTCCAGTTGCAGTGTATTATCCATTTTCCAAAATCTGACCCAGCAGTTAATATTACTTTCACAGTTGTTTCCCATTGCACCAGTCAAAAATCTAATTTGTTTTAATAATAATTTATTTTTTTACTAGTGGGGAGGACAATTATTTTATACCATTATTTGTTGCTCCTTCATGGACTTCAGCTGATTTTCTTAGCCGTGTTCTGGTTTTTCCCCCTCTAAAATCTAATGTTGCATTTTTCTTATTCCATCCCCAAAATGCAGTCAAGCCAAAAAGGAAAGCAAAATTCACAATATTATCACATAGAGACATCTACTGTGTTTTGTTTCTTGTTTTTAACCCACTACATGTGGACATGCACGCATACACATATATTTTTTTCAAAATAAATTAATATACACTAAAATACATAAACATTTTCATACAAAGACATAATCATCTATAACATTATTAGTAATAATTAAATAACATTTATGGCCTGGGTCTAACAAAATTCCTATTTCCTATTGTAGGATATTTTTATTCCTTCACTCTGTTGTTGAATAATATGCCATTTTCTAAATATACCATATTTGATTTATCCATTCACTAGTTGATGGGCATTTAGACTATTCCAGTTTGCAGTTATCATGAATAGTTCTGCTACATTTCTCTGTGTAGAAGAAATGTTCTCTTGCATAGATTCCTAGGAGTGGAATTGCTTGGTCTTATGGTAATTTGTGTTTAACTTTTAAAGAAACCGCCACACTATTTCCAAAGCAGCTGTAGCATTTTATATTCCGACCTGGAATATGCAAGCCTTCCAGTCTTCTCATCCTCACCAACAGAAGACATTTTTTATCTTTTTGATTATAATTATCTCAGTGGACAGATGTGAAGTAGTATCTTGTTGTTTGAATTGCTTTTCCCTAATAACTAATGATGTTGAACATATTTTCATGTGTTATTAGCCAATGCTACGTCTTTTTAATTGAATTGTTTGTCTCCTTATTATTAAATTCATTATATAGTCTAGATGGAAATTACTTATCAGATAAATGTTTTGCAAATGTCTTCTTCCTGTGTGTGACTTTCCTTATGGTCTCAATGGTGTCTTTTGAAGTGCGGAAGTTTTAAATCTTGATGAAATCCAATTTGTCTTTGCTTTTCTTTTATGGATCATGCTTTTGATGTAATATCTAATTCTTGACTGATGCACAATCATGCATATTTTCTTATAGAAATTTCTGCTTTCATATTTTCTTCTCTAGGAGTTACTATTATTATCCTCATTTACCGATGAGGCTTAAAGATGTAATCTGATAGCCCCAAATCAGCCTGTAAGTAATTGATGGAGCCAGGATTTGAACCTGACATGCTGAGAGGAGCTCCCACACTTTTAAACACTGTGCAGTACTGCTTCATGCATATTATATATCTGCTGTACATACATATGGCATCTTTGAGGTTCAAAAATGATAGTAATCGTGTAGATATTCAGTTTAGAGATCAACAGAATAAGCAACCTTGTCTCCTCTTTACATACTCACGAGTATGGAAACAGAGCCAGTTTAAAATGATAAATTAAATAATCCTGACCTGCATTGAAGATTTACTGCTGGTTTTATGCAAAATGGATGCCCCTTCTCTGATTGCCTGTTGTCCCTTTTCTATGGCTGCCTCACTTGTGTGTCAGCAGACTCTTGCCTCCTCCTTCAACAGCCTCTTCACCCATTTCAGAGTTGTGAAATGCTTCTCACAACGTGCATTTCTCTGTTCTTTCCCTGATCTGATTTTCTCACCTGCACAATCTTATTCACCAATGATCTTTGATGTGAATTGCAAGTTATGGGGATAGTTGGGAGGACCAGGTTTAATGTCCAGTAGTTATAATCTAGTGGGGGAGACAGATGTTCTAGAAATGTCTATGTCCCTTTAATGAGCTTTGTGTCATTAACTGTCATAATTCTAAGTGACTTCATGGGTCTAACATTCTCTGATTATAATCTATGACCTATAATATAAGTAACATGTAGGAAGGAGAAATTGATTGTAAGTGGGAAGATCCCAGAAACCTTTCCAGATGTGATATTTGAGCTATGACAGATACTTACAGACCCCTTCATTGCTTTTAAGGCCCATTTTCTTATAAAGACCTTGAAAAATGTTTAAAGTCCAATGCTGAGCAGATCCTATGAAACTTCACCATGGTCTGTCCTACTGATATACAGGTCTGTAATGAGATTAATGACGTGATGGATCACTGTGCTTTAAGGATAAATAATAATAAAGTCCAGGGATGTGACAATTCCTGTGTTATACTTCACTCATATAGGCACCTTTATTTTATTCTTCCCTTTCCTCCCACTCAAGGTAAAGGCCAAATCAGTAAAAGGTCAAGCTGACTGGTATGGATTATTATAATATTGTTCTCAACCTGTCCAAAGATCAATAGTGAATGTCATCATCCATTTTCCTGAAACATAGACACTAACTTCATTAGCCCAATACATTAAAGAAAGCAGAGCCTGAAGCTATACTGATTTCAAACTTCTATTTTCATAACTAACATTTGAACTTAAAAAAAACTAGGCATTAAATGTTATATAGTAATTTCTCATTACAGTTGCTTTAGCATAGAATTTGAATCAAGCCCTCCCAATTTATTCTGGTGGAAATGTGAGTTTCAGATCTGTATCTTTAAGAAAAGGCCAAATGACAATATCCTCATCAGAAACTCCAGAGAAAGAGAAATACCTATACGATGTGCCTTCTGTAAGCCTCTTAGCTTTAAACACAGATGCTGACCATCATAATCATAGTGAGAGGGAAGTACCTGCAAAGGTCCCCTCTCCAGTCGCGTATCCTACAATTGTTGAGTATTTCTGGCAAGAACAGCGATTTCGGTAAGCATGAAAATGAAAATATTATCTGAGAACTGTGAAACATTTAACCCATGTCTGTCTGAACACCTAAGAATGGAAATGAAATTTACTAGCTCTATGACAAAGTTAACGATTTAACACATTTAAAATTTGACTACTTTCTCTGTAACATGGGGTCTAATAATATTTACTTTGCAAGCATTTTGAGAAAAATAAATATATATTGACCAATCTCGATGCCTGGATAAAACATAGTATTTGCTGAAAACAATTTGGTTTTGTTTGCTTGGTTATATTGTGGAACATAAATTTCAAAGGTTTGTTAGAGCCAGTCTCAATATCAGCATTGACAACATCTTAAAAACTACCAACTAAAAGTATTATATACAAGTAAATTTAATACTTCACTTATTTAAAAGTTCTATTTTAGATTCATATATATTTAGAAATTTTGAGAGTAAAAAAATGCCAATACAAAGTTTGCTATAATACTCTAGAAGATGTTTTTCCCTTTATGACAAAATTTCCAGCTTTAATAATTAACTACCAAAGGAAAGAGACCTTACTGCTTAAAAAGAAATATATAGTTAAGTTTGATAGAAATCTTGATACAAGAGAATAAGGTAGAATCTCAATGAAAAAATAATCTCCCAAAAGCTGAATGTTCATGACATTCAACCTTAACAGAGTAAGTTGCATACATTACATGCTGTGTTATATTTCTTACTTCCATCATACACCTCCTGTTTCTTAATGGCTGTGATCTATGGTACCAGGATTAATGATGGATTCTCCTTTCACTATCTTATAAATTTGGCATATAGCCTTGTACATTTCTAATGAATGAATGGACTAATGAATGAACAAACTTATAAAGGAGTAAATGAATCACAACAATATTACATACATTAACGGAATGCAACGTCTTTCACAGAATGCAATACAGAATTTAAAGAATGCACCTCTGTTAAATAAAATCCTTGTCCCAGATCTTTCTAACTTTTTTAGAGGAGAAGCCCTTGTAGGAAATGAACTGCCAATCATCAGCTCATTAAGAAGATTTAAAATAGAGCTTATGAATATTTTCCTGGAAATTCTGGCATCCCCAGTCATGGTTGTTACAGAACACACTTGAAGATTGAGATAGAAAAATTGGAGAGAAGGGAACCCTTATACACTGCTAATGGGAGTGCAAACTGGTGCAGCCACTATGGAAAACAGTATGGAGATTCCTCAAAAAATTAAAAATAGATCTTCCATATGATCCAGCGATTCCACTGCTGGGTATTTATCTAAAGAACTTGAGAACACAAATGAGTAAAGATACACGCATTCCTATGTTCATCGCAGCATTATTCCCAATAGCCATGATTTAGAAGCAAGCTAGGTGCCCCTCAAGGGACAAATGGGATAAAGAAGATGTGGTATATATACACAATGGAATACTACTCAGCCATAAGAAGTGATAAAATCATGCCATTTGTGACAACATGGATGGACCTTGAGAGTATTATGTGAAGAAGTAGAAAGTCAAATACCATATCATCTCACTCATAAGCAGAAGATTAAAACAACAGCAAACAAACACATAGAGACAGAGATTGGATTGATGTTTACCAGAGGAGAAGAGGGAGGGAGGAGGGGGAAAGGGGTGATTAGGCACTGTGTGTGGTGATGGATGGGAACTATGGTAATTAGTCTTTGGAAGGTGAACATGTTGTAATCTACACAGAAATCGAAATACCTAATGATGTGCACCTGAAATTTATATAATGTTATAAACCACTGTTCCTGCAATAAAAAAGAATAAAAGATCAAAAACAAAAAATGTATTTAAAAAAAGGGAAAAATTGGAGCATATTTTAAACACCAACACTAGAATGATGAAGCAACACATTTTTCCAATAAGAACCTGTGGAAATAAGTTTTATTTGTTAAAAAGACCACTTTGGGGGAATACGAAATATGAAAGAGTGCCACATGCTTATTTTCTTTAAAGACCTCTAGCCTAATATTGACCAACATCTTGTGTCACTGATGAGACTTGAGAAGAGCTAAACCCAGGTTGCTGCGACTTCCTACTGAGCAGCAAGACCTCTGGCGTAATTCATCTTGACTAGCTTGGTTGTGGCGGTAGATAGCTATTATAAAACTTTATTTCAGTTGTGCATCTTGAAGAGATATCATACCTACATTGTCTAGGCTTTTGTAGTGACCAGCTAAGATGTAATCTGAGGACCAAAGATGATTTGAGATGGATTTTTTAATTTTTGTAGGATTGTCGGTGACTCATGTAAATTAAACAAAAACACAAACAATAAAAATTCAGTTAGCAAATATACTGTAGGCAGAAAGAAAAGTCAATACACTGTATTTCTTCTCCTACAATAGGAAGTACAGTTGCTCATTTACTGTTGAACAAGAATTAAGTGTCAATCCAATTTTCTCCAGTAAGATATGCTATAAGATATCCATTGGGGTATTTCAATATGAGAATCAATTGAGCATATAACAGTTATAAAGACACAATTTGAGAATGATAATTTTTTTTCCACGTAACAATATAAAGAATTGATTGGTTTTGATAGACTTTTGTGTTAAAAAATTTACTGAAAAAGTGCTGGCCAGAATGGCAAAGTCTGACGTAGTGCTTCCAGCTGGTAAAGGTCGTCAATGTTGACACTCGCTCTCTCCACACATGATATTGAATTTTAGAATCCAGTTTTATATGTTATATTGTGGGAAGATGATCGGCGAAAAAAATTGCATACTAGAAAAAATAAATTCTGAGATAAAATTGAAGAACAAACAGAAGTGACTAAGGTAGCTTTTAATGTGTCATAAGTGTAAATGCCATCAAGATATAAGGGAACTATTTTGGTGGCATTTTTGTGTATATAAGTCGCTCACTTCCTTCTATACCATTAATAAAAGGACAAAATAAGGAGTATTTTTTTTTTTTTGAGGAAGATTAGCCCTGAGCTAACATCTTCCGCCAATCCTCCTCTTTTTGCTGAGAAAGACTGGCCCTGAGCTAACACCCATGCCCATCTTTCTTCACTTTTTGTATATGGGATGCCTGCCACAGCATGGCTTGCCAAGCGGCATCACGTCCACACCCAAGATCCGACCCGGGGAACCCCAGGCTGCCAAAGCGGAACGTGCACACTTAACTGCTGCGCCACCAGGCCAGCCCCAACAAGGAGTATTTTAAATATATCATATTCATAAACTATTGCAACCTAGAAAATAAAATATTTAGGATATGATACATTCAAAACTATTCCCCTAGGAAGAAAATATTTTTCTAATTTTGTACAAACACTTTAAGTATATCCTTATTGCCATTTAAAAATTAGGTCAAATTAAAATTATAGCATAAATTATGCTCAGCAATTTACATCCTGGTATCTAATATGTTAATTTGCAAAGGTATCATTTTGCAATCAACTAAATCAAGGAAAATTTAAAATGGAATATGATTTGACACTGTAAAAGCTTTCCTCTATTAACGGATCAAAAGGAACATCTTCCTTACTAATTTCCTGTGGCCTAATTTAGAAGGAATCTCTAATACGGAAATTTTCCTTGGAGTATTAATACACAGCAAGAGTTGAACTGCAATCACCAACCTGTTTAGTGACATACTATGTCAATTCCATATTCAACTCTTAGTAAAATTATGTTGCAGCCTCCAAAAGTTCAAGTGTAAAAGAAATAAATTTTGCATCATGATATCTTGTAATGAGAGTGGATGTGTGCACAAAAGTTCACAAGAATTTTGCGGACGGAAGCTTGGAAATTCAGATCCTGCTGATGTCGACAACATTTATATAAATCAAGATCAACGGAATCAAATTCCTGAAGCCTTTGTCTTGCTGAACCCAGAAGTCCTCCCTCACAGATTATAGTTAATTAACAGATTTGACCTAAATAGGGCCCCTCGAGAAGATTTTCAACTTCCAAACATTTCGAAATCTTTTCCAAATTATGGGCTATGGTGTGTGCCAATTATCTTTTAATTGTTTTTAACTCCATAGATACAGTCCAATCAGATTTGTACCAGGGTGTAGCCTGAGCTCTTGCTGCTCAGAGTGGTCCACAGACTAGCATCATGAGCATCACCTGAGAACGTGTCACAAATGCTGAATCTCAGGCCAGCCCGGACAGACTGTTTCAGAATTTGCCTTTTTAATGAGACCCCCCAGAGTTTTGTGTGCACAGTTCAGAAACAATGACCTAGTCTTTATATATATATATTTACATCGGGTTTATTGAGGTATATTTAACATACAATAAAATTTACCCATTCTAGGTTTGCAGTTCTATGACACTTGACAAACTTGCCACAGTCAATAGCCACCCATATTTTCAAGAAGCAGAATATTTTCTCCACCTCATTACGTTTTCTCTTGTTCCTTTGTAGTCAATCACCCGCTCCCATCCCCGGCTCCTGGCATCCACCATCTGTTTTTTTGTTTCTTTTGCTTCTCCAAAATGTCACACATAAATTAAATCATTGAGTATGTAGTCGTTTTTTTTCTTTGTATAAGGCTTTTTCACTTAGCACTGCTTTTCAGATTCATTGATGTGGTCACACTTACCTGTAATGGCTGCTTTTTCAATGCTGAGTAGTGTTCTATTGTATGCATGTATTGCAATCTTTTCCCTATTCACTCACTCACCATGAAAATTTGAGTTATTTACACTTACAGTGACCATGAATAAAAATTTTATAAAGATTTGCATACGGGTCTTGGTGTGGATACAGACATATTTATCTTTGGTAAATATCTAGGAGTGAGCCGTTTGTTAAGTTCATATTTACCCTTATAAGAAACTGCCAAATTGTTTTCCAACGTGCCTGCATCGTTTTGCGTTTCCACACAAAATCTAAGGGAGTACTAGTTGCTCCACGTCCTCGCCAGTAATTGGTATTGTCAGATTTTTTTTAACGTTTCTAATAAGTGTCACGTTAAACTTCATTTCCCTAATAGCTAATGATACATACCAACTTTTCAAGTGATACTTTGCCATTTGTTTATTTTCATTCATGAAGTGTTTGCTTAAATTCTTTTCCCCTTTTCCCCCTTACTATTTAGTTGTGGAAGTTCTTTATGTATAATTGTTTCGTGGGCATGCTTTTACTCACATATATTTATGCAAAGAATGTAAAGCCTGCGTCTCGATCCTCCAAATTTAGAATACAAAGCTCAGTTTTGTCGTGTTGATGCTGCAAAATGAGCTCAGTGAACAATCCCCTTAACGTGGAGACCTGCACACTTGCTAACACCCACGCCAAGTAGTCATCTTTCTTCCTGATTGACTTGTGTTTTAAATGCAATCAATGGACAGAAGCAAACATGCCTACATACCACGGAATGTATTTCTTCCCTTCGGATTCACTTTGTGTTAACTTGGTGAGATGTGCTGACTTTGTGGAACCACTGCAGTGACTTTTAAATGATGCATGAAAATGAAATGAAAGATCCCTGCTTGGTGCACAGGGCAATCAGAACTGTGCTTGGCTCTGCTAGTGGTGTGTATTCACTAAACTGAGTGCAAACATGGCCTCCCAATATTTCCCACTGAGTTAAGAGAATCTCCAGCTGTAAATTAAAAAGATGCTGCTCAGATTTTCATTTCCCCATCAGTAGTACTTTAGAAGTCGATGGAATCCTAAAACATCAACAATAACAAGAACGTACCTGAAGGGAGTCATCCAATACTGTACGTGCATTTCCACCTTTAAATGGCATTCTCTAATCTAGAAGGAAGGATTAGTAAAAGCAGGTCAATTGCTATGATCACCTGACGCTTAAAATTTTGCTTATGAAACGAATCCCAGTATAGTTCATGAGGAAAGTGGTCCTGTGTAACCTGCTTCCTCAAAGATGTAGGCTATTGCTCTTATTTATAATAAAGGTTCACAGTCCAAATCAGAGAAGGAAATTCTTGGGTTTCTTAAAAAATATGGAAATTGAAAGAATAGACTTCATATAGCAATTTTAAAGGAAAAGGCTCTCAAGATAAGTTTCTGATTTTAAATATTGAAAAAGAAGCAGTTGCTTTTTAAGAATATGTCAGAGCATAGAATTTAGAACTGGAAACTTAACTACCAAAATTATTGAAAAAATGTAAACATTTAAACATATTATGTTTGTATTTTTTCAGGGCCTATAGTGAAATTAAGAAGCAGACTTTTGTAGATGGAAGTACTTAAAATTTTCCATATTAGTCAATCTCTTGTCTCTCATAGCGGAAATGATTATGATTTCTTTCTACTGAAAAACTGAACAAATCTCTGGTTTTACAGAGATGGACTGTTTCCTTAGACTTGCCCTTGTTCCCGGAATATAAGTATGTTCAGGTGAAACACATTCTCCTTATTTGCTAGACTGTCAGGAGGTTTAATTGAATACAAGCCATTGTGAGGGTGTCACCAGGTGCCACTACATACACCACACCCAGCATGCATTTTGCCCACTTGTTTTAGTCCTCTCCCTACACAGTCACAAAATGAAGAAATATTTTTGTGTTTTTTTTATACCTGATATTAAGAAAAGCCAACGAGCATATGACTAAACCAAGACTAATCAAGAAATTAGTTTTGTATTTCATATTTAAATATACTGAAGAAATGGAGAAAGCAATCATGATCTATTTACCATTATGGAGAAAAGAAAGGAAGAGAACTATTTTCTTTTTATGGGGGGGAGGTTTTTTTTTTATTGTGGTAAAGAAACATAACATTAAATTTACTTTCTTAACTATTTTTAAGTGTGCAGTACAGCACTGATAAGTGGAAGGTCTTTATTTCTCCTTCATTTTTTTTGTTGTTGTTATTTGTTTGTATGTTTTTGAGGAAGGTAAGCATAAGCCCTGAGCTAACATCCGCCACCAACTCTCCTCTTTTTGCTGAGCAAGATTGGCCCTGAGCTAACACCTGTGCCCCTCTTCCTCTATTTTATATGTGGAACACCAGCCACAGCATGGCTTGATGAGTGGTGGATATGTCTGAGCCTGGGATCCGAACCGGTGAACCCTGGGCCACTGAAGCAGAGCAAGCGAACTTAACCACTGTGCCACTGGGTCAGCCCCTCTCCTTCGTTTTTGAAGTACAGTTTTGCCTGATATAGCCTTCTCAGTTGGCAGGTTTTGTCTTTCAGCACTTTGAATATACCATCCCACTCCATTCTGGTTTGTAATGTTTCTGCTGAAAATTCCACTAAGGATCTTATGGAAGCTCCTTTTCACATGACAAGTCACCTTTCTCTCTCTGCTTTCAAGATTCTCTCTGTCTTTGACTTAGGAAAGTTTGATTATATTGTGTGTTGGTGTGGACCTCTTTGGGTTCATCTTAGTGGGGATCTTTTGAACTTCTTGTATTTGGGTATCCATTTCCTTCATCAGATTCCTTCATCAGGGACATTTTTTGGTTATTATTTTTTCAAGTAAACTCTGTTCTTCTTTCTCTCTTTCTTTTCCTTCTCAGACACCCTTAAGGCGTATATTCGTCTAATCTGCAGCTTTTCTCAGGTCTTTATTATTTTTATTTTTGTTTCTCTGATTTGATCATTTCAAATGACCTATTTTCAAATTTGCTGATTCTTTCTTCTGCCTGATTAAATCTTCCATCGAACACCCCCTTCCAGTGAATTTTTCAGTTCAGTTATTGTATTCTTCAGGTCCGGAATTTCTGTTTGTTTTTGACAGTTTCTATTTCTTTACTGATATTCTCATTATGCTCACTTATCATTTCCTGATTTCATTTAGTTGTCTGTGTTCTCTTGCAACTCACTGAGCATCTGTGAGATGGTTATGAATTCTTTTTCAAGTAATTCATAGATCTCTGTTTATTTAGCTCTGGTCTGTAAAGATTAATTTTGTTCCTTTGATTGGACTAAGTTTCTCTGTTTCTTCATATGATTTGTCATTTTTTGGTGGCATTTGTGTGTTTATAAAAACAGCCACCTTCCAGTCTTTATGTACTGGCTTCATTCAGAGGAAGATCTTCACTAACTAGCCTGACTATAGAGTCTGGTGGCCTCTCAAACTTTTTCTGGGGATGCGTTTTATCTGGGCTTGTGATAACACTCTATTTTCATTAACCCACTTTCTCAGAAGACTCACAACATGAGACACAGTGAGCATTTTAATCTATCAAGGTCCTGCTCTGTGTCATCATTGGATTTTCATAGCCCTTTACCAACGTACATTATTATAGACCCTTGAGTCAGAAAATCATGATGTGGAGGCTCAGATAAGGATTCAATTAAGTGGGGACAGAAAACTCAACTATACACTACATTATTTCTCAAAAGTGCTAGAGGAATGTCCTGGATGTTTATGATTATGTATTAATTCTCATTTATCATAGACAATCTTTTATAGCTTAAAAAACAAGCATTTTTTTAAAAAGTTTTGAATTCTTCTGTATCCTTTCTTGAAATCATTTTGGAAAATATCTATTTTGTTCTAAAAGGTAGTTTTCCAAGAATCCACCTAAACTCATCATACATCTTGATTACCAATAGGAAGCCCTCATATAAATTCAGCATTCTTGTTAATCTACTTTTAACGATCATGTTTAGCTCCTGACAACCTTTATCTATTTTTATTATATTATCCATAATATATTCATATCTTGAAGACAGTTTGGTGCAGAATTACAGCAGACAGACATTCTGCTTTCTCCTCTAGTCTTTGTGCCATCCTTGTGCATAAACTTATGTCGTGCATCCACACCTCCCTGTAATTTCTACCTCAGGTAGCCCAACTAAAAGAATATCTACTTAAATATGCTGCTTATTGCAGTACAGATTCTTTGTTTGGTATATAGTTTCTCAGGATGTTCTTTTCTTTTTAGTTATAAAGGTTTTGATAGAAACCTACTTGACCATGTCAGAAACACAGTGTCAGAACCCAATGTTACTTCCGTAAGGAATAAGTTTTCCACAGCAATATTTTGCATAATTAGAAAGCTTTTCTCCAGTGAGGTATTCAGTCTTTCTCTCTTGTTCCCATCTCCACCTCCTGGATGTAATGCATTTCCAGGTCAATTCCCATATAGTTCCAATTCTTTCTACTCTATTTGCTTAGGAAATTTAGCAAACACAACTCTTTCAGCCAACACTCTCTGGATTATAGCTCAGAATTTTATCCTCACTTGAATGGTAGATTTCATGATTAATATATTAGACCTGCGTTGGTCTGCTAAGAATATCCTGATCATTCCCTGATATTAATTTCTAGACATTTCCAGAAGATAAAGCTAGAAATTGGCATACATTTTAGTTCTTCTCTTTAAAATATATTCTGTTTCTATTTTCCAAATAGCAAGCTGTAGAAGAAAATTTCTAAAGTTGTAATTCCAGGAAGGTTTCCTTAAATATATTTTTTAAATAATTAAAATTAAACTTGAAAAAGAACACTGCACATAATAATATTGCTGCATAATAACCAAAACCAGTGTGCGTTCTGATAAAATTACTAGACTTACAAAAAATTAAAGATCCTTTGTGTTTCTAGGCAAAAAGACTATGTGACATACAAGAGAAACAAAATTAGAATATTATGCAACTTTCTTCCAGTTTTATTGAGAAATAATTGACATACAATACTGTATAAGTTTAAGGCTTACAGCATGCGGTTTGATGTACATGTGTTATGAAATGATTACAATAGGTTCAGCTAACATCCATCTTCTCACATAGATACAATAAAAAGAAAAGAAAGAAGAAAAGAAAAACAGAAAACAAATTCTCCTTGTAGTGAGAATTCTTAGGATTTACTCTTAACTTTCCTATATATCATACAGCAGTGTTAACTACAGTCATTATGTTGTACATTACATACCTAGCACTTATTTTTCCTGTAACTGGAAGTTTGTAATTTTTGACCACCTTCCTCTGTTTCCTCCTTCCCCCACCCTGTGCCTCTGGTAAACACAAATCTGATCTCTGTTTCTATGAGGTTGGGGTTTTTTTTTAGATTCCATACATAAGTGACATCATACAATATTTGTCTTTCTCTGACATTTTACTTAGCATAATGCCTTCAAGGCCCATCCATGTTGTCATAAATGGTAGGATTTCCTTGGTTGTTTTATAGCCATATAATGTTCCATTGTATATATATACTACAACTTCTTTATTCATTGATCTGTCGATGGACATTCAGGTTGATTCCAAAGCTTTCCTATTGTAAGTATTGCTGCTGTGAACATGGGGATAATGATATCTATAAATTAGGTGTATATTTCACTTTGTAAGAATTTTTCAGGTTGTTGTACCATTTTGTAATCCCACCATTAATGTATACAGGTTGTACTTGCTCCACATTCTTGTCAACATTTGGTTTAGTCATTAACTTCAATTTTGGCATTTTTTGGATGTAAAGTGGTATCTCATGGTAGTTTTATTTTATCTTTTCCATATGATAAGTGATGTTGAGCATCTTTTCACATGCATATTGGTCATTTCTATATTAACTTTGTGAAGTTTCTATTTAAATCCGTTGCCATTTTTAATTCATATTTTATTTCTATTATTGAGCAATAATGTCTATTTATATATTCTAAATGCAAATCCTTAACAGATACATGTATTGCAAACATTTTCTCCCAATCCCTGGACCAACCTTTGGTTTAAAAAATTCTCTGAGAAGCTAAAAACAGAGAACAACCTCTCATTTAAGTTAGTAATGATTCTTCATTAAATTCACTGAAGTGAATATTTTAATTAACTTATACTATCATCAAATTAAAATTTATTCTATGTTTCAGGGAACATTTATCTAAAGTTGAATAAAAATTTCCAAAATTTTAGTATGCCTGTCTAATCTATGGTTCTTACGGTATTTTAAAACATACCAATTATTTTAGTATACTTAAAAGAAATGGTGAATTATTACCTAAAATGGTACATACTGCCATTTATTATTATTATATTGTCGTTCTTGTTATGTCTTTAAATAACTAGAGCAATATTTCTTAATATTGCATGCATGAATAAATGGGAATGAATTTCTTTGCTAAACTATAAATATTTCTCCCCATTACATTAACAGTTCCAGACAGTCGGTATATTTTTTTTTTTTAAGATTTTATTTTTTCCTTTTTCTCCCCAAAGCCCCTCAGTACATAGTTGTATATTCTTCGTTGTGGATCCTTCTAGTTGTGGCATGTGGGATGCTGCCTCAGCGTGGTTTGATGAGCAGTGCCATGTCCGCACCCAGGATTCGAACCAACGAAACACTGGACCGCCTGCAGCGGAGCGTGTGAACTTAACCACTCGGCCACGGGGCCAGCCCCTGGTCGGTATATTTTTTAAAAGATCCTTAAGTAATCAGGTTAAATGTCTTCTACTTCATTGAATATTTTATACTATTTAGATGAGCAGAAACTTCTTTCTACTCTAATCTGATCCAAGAAAGCTACACAAATTGCACCTTATGAAGGATCAAATTAGTCATTACTTTGGTTTTGGGTATTAATTAATGTTATATTAATTAACATATTACATATTTGATTTCTTAATTTTCAGACCATCTGCCCCAGAACAAATTTCTCAAAGTTTTTGAGAATCTTCTTTCTAGAAGAATCTTCAGTTGTTCTTGGCCTGGCATAGCCCCTTTCATCGGGTTAAAATAATTAACAATTAAATATCAAAACTTTTACTTATTTTTTCATGTAGGCATTGGTGGTAGATGTTAGAGTTGCTCACCCATATTTCCTGTTCTACTCTTTCCAGGCATAAGGTCCTTGCAGCTCTCTACCGTCTCAAGATTAAGCATGGCCAAGTGACTTGCACTGGACAAGAAAAGTGGACAGAACTGATGTGTCACTGAATTGCTGGTTCTAGACTCTCCAGCATGATCTTGCCTTTGCCATGTGGAGGCAGGTATTGGTACTGAAGTGCCATGAGACCAAAGCAATCTGCAATGCTGAGCCAACTCATGGACTGAGAGTAGCCCAGGCCACACAGACTGTGCCAGGGAGAAGTAAATTTTCCAGTAACTCACTGAGATTTTGTAGGCGTTATTACTGTAGCTTAACTTGGCTTACCCGTACTGAGATTCTAAAAACACAATTAAGCATCTCATTATTTTTATTGATAATTCATAATGATGAAACAATTATTTTGTGTTTGAAGAATCATGCTATAATTATCTGAGATAAAATATAGGTTTTAGAAAACATAAAGATCTTACCAGAATTATTCCTGTGATAGATTGAGATGCCCATAATGTTCATAAATGCATCCTTTGTTTTCTTTTTTAACTGGAAGAAAATTTGTGTGGATTTTTTTTTCTATCTGTAAATAAGAAATTTGAAAAAATACAGACGTGATTAGGCTCACATGTGAGGGAATGGACTATAATTAGTGTTCGGGTGGTGAACATGATGTAATGTACACAGAATTCAAAATATGATGTACATCCGAAAAAAGTAAAAATAAAAAAATTTTAAAAATTTAAAATTTATAATTTCCCTTTATATGAAATTCTTAAAAAGTTAAATTTCATCAATACTTATAGAAAAGAGATAGTAGTTGCATGGAACACAGAAACGGATGTATTAACTGTCAAGTAAACTTTTTTAGGGAAATGGAATTTTCTGTATCTTGATTGTGGTAGCAGTTACGTGGGTATAAACATTTGTGAAAACTCAGTGAATTATACAATTATATATATATAGGTATCATATATATAGGTTATAGATATATATGTCTGTGTTTATATATTAAAAACCTCAGTAAAGTTGATTAAAAATAAAAATGGAAAAGTATAATTTTGTCTAGCAGCAGCTTCTTCACCATAGATATTTGTAGGCTGTTAGTCTTTCTTTTATTATAAACTGTTCCTGTCGCCTTTACTTCAAGCTAGTTATGGAGTTTTCTTTCATACAACCTTCTTAAGCCCTTTATGGGTTTCCTATGAATATGGTTGGGATTCACACCTTGCTCCAGAAGCCCCATCCATAAATCTTTTGGAGATAGATCGTTTTATACTTTAGCCCTTGTGTGAAAGAGATGTAGCACAATATGCTGATGATTCTTAAAAGCCCTTTTGTCATAAATTCTAGCTGAATTCACTATCCATTAACTTAAATCTTCCTGAATCCTTAAAAGTGAGTCTTACAGCCACATCCTGATTTCATCTATATTCTGATGTCTTTATTGCTTACAGACTCTTCTAAGGATGAAAATCCTTTTTTTAATTCTTCAGACCATAATACCCTGGGTCTTCTATATTGCTACTAATTCTGCTTAAAGATTGAAGAAGTAAATTGTTGAATGAACTCAGCCGAGAATTTCAAAGAGGCTTTGGGAATCGAAGTGTGAATTGCTCAAAGAGAGTTAACAGGAACTTATTTGTACAACTACCCTGCTCTCACCATTCCATCATTGCCTTCTCTGTAACTCTTTAAACAAGAGGGATAACTCTTAAATTCTTAAATTTATGGCACAATTCTTTTCTATGAAAAGTCCACTTTCATAAAGCAGGATGACCCATGCCAGTTCAGAAAAAGAAGATTAAGAGAACAAAAATATCTAGAAAGAAATACATTCTAGACTGCAGATCCATGAACCTCTTTGGGATATTTTCAGCTTTTAATTCTATCCCACCCTTTTTTTTTTGGTGAGGAAGATTGGCCCTGAGCTAACATCTGTTGTCAATCTTCCTCTTTTTACTTGATGAAGATTGTTACTGAGCTGACATCTGTGCTAATCTTCCACTTTTTGTTTGAGGAAGATTGTTACTGAGCTAGCATCGGTGCCAATCTTCCTCTGTTTTATGTGGGATGCCACCACAGCATGGCTTGATGAGTGGTGCTAAGTCTGTGCCAGGGATCCGAACCTGCGAACCCAGGGCCACCGAAGCGGAGCACCGGAACTTAATCACTATGCCACTGGGTTGGTCCCTCTACCCCCTTTTTTCACATTACTTACTGTTTACCTCTCCTCTCTCCTGTTACCTCCCATCCACCAAAATGTTTTCCTAAAGGAAGAGATTACTTCACTAAAGCAGGGGTCTCCTGACAAAAACAGTAAATAATGTAACACAGGCGTTTCTTAGTGAAAGAGTAATGACAGCATTTTATATCTTCTGCCTACATGGTTTAGAATTTACATCGTACTAGAAAAATCTTTATGTTATTTCTGTTCTTTAATTAGTAAATACTTAAAAATGTGACACAAATACTGATTAAGCAACATCCAGCTATGTGACGTAATAAGGACAGAGGAGCGATGAGACTAGTTATTAAGCTGGTCATGGTATGAGTATGGTGTGTAATGGGGGTGAAAGGAATGGCTTGGTAAAGGGGAATGACGTAACGATGAAAGTACTTGAGAGTCAGGGGGATAAGTAAAGAAAGAAACTCTTTGATTTTTTTCTTTGTCACTGTAACACTCTTTTGTTCGTCCACTCTTTCTCCCTCCTTTCCTTCTTTCAGGAGGTCACTCTGATGAGATGGATGAGCAGAAATCAGTGGTGGCTGGCTCCTTGGTGATATGAGTCAATCCATCAGACAGGCTGGTGGCAGTCACTCAGCCTTCACAGTCACCTCCTTCCATTCTGGCAAATGTCACATTTGGAATTCATTTACATATCTGGGTAGCACTCCCTGTGGAGTTACACTGAACAATTTTGCAGCTGTGACAGCTTGAAACAGAAAAGCTAATGCAGGCTATCCATTGACTCCCTCGGTGCCTTCTTTTCTTAAACTCTGGGAATTCTTGACACAGAAAAAATGAGGGCTACTTAAAATGGAAAGAAAAAGTGGGTAAAACTGATATTTTGAGGAAAATATTATCAGGTATCTTGCGTTTCTAATTTAACATTCCTTGGTTCTAATTTCTCCATCCACCTCTGACTGTATTTACCTGCTTTGTTCATTGTTTAAAAGGAAGAATAGTCCTGGGGCCGGCCTGATGGCACAGCAGTTAAGTTGTGCACCCTGCTTTGAAGGGGGTTAAGTTCTCACATTCTGCTTTGACGGCCCAGGGTTCACCGGTTATGATCTCAGGCACAGACCTATGCACTGCTTATCAAACCATGCTGTGGCAGGTGTCCCACATATAAAATCGAGGAAGGTGGGCATGGATGTTAGTTCAGGGCCAATCTCCTCGGCAAAAAAAGGAGGATTTGTGGCAGGCGTTAGCTCAGAGCTAATCTTCCTCAAAAAAACAAAATAAAGGAATAGTACAGTGGAATACATTAGTAGGTACATTTCCTCTGCCTTGTGGGAAAATGAAGACTTAAGTATCTTTCCTGAAGTTTGCCAATATGGAAAAAGCTTTTAACACTTCTACTTTTTTTTAATGTTTCTTTCTATTTGTATCTATCTCTCTTTATCTCTACATTCCTGTCTCCATCTCTTTCGCCTCTCTCTCTCTCCCCTCACACAAACACATACATACACATACACACGCATATAGCACAACACATTCTGAAATAGAGGCAGTGAATTGATTCTCCTTAATTAGTTGAATTTTATTTTTAGAAAGAGTAAATGGTAGCAGAGTTAGGTGTGCATTTATTTATTTAATTTTTAAAATTTATTATTGAAATACAACTCAAATACAGTTCAAATAACGGTTTTAAGTGTATAATCTATTGAGTTTTCACAAATGTATACATCCATGTTCCCTACAACCCTGTTAAGATATAATTTTCATTACCCAGAAAGTTCCTGCATGAATCTTCCTTATCAATTAGTGCCCCAATCTCCACAGCCGGTACTCTGATTTCTGCTACCTGAGATTAGTGTTTCCTAGTCTAGAATCTAGAATTTTTAACCCTCTACCTTGTGCACACTGAGCCCGTGGCAATTTGTCAACTACCGTTTAGGTTTTCCTCACCGGTGCTTGTTCCCGCAGAGCTTCCTGGGTTTCTGTTCCAGTAAGTTGTGATTCTCTGTATCCACCTGTCTGTCTTTTCAGTTTTTGGGTCAATGGTTTGTCCTAGGACCTCCATTCTCCTTGATTTTTGTTTCTTAGCTTTTTTTTTGTTGTGAGAATGGGAATGACCATTTTCAGGGCCTTAACGTACCAGACCAAAAACCAGAAGTCTCTCAGTATTATTTCAGTCCTTTGGAATTTATTGAGACTTATTTTATTGCCCATAATGTGGCCCACCTTAGTGAATGTTCCATTATTACTGGAGCAGAAGGTGCATTCTGCAATTGTTGGCTGAAGTTTTCTCTAAGTATTGATTAATTTTAGTTGACTAAATGCTGTTAAAATCTTCTATATCCTTACTGATGTTTTATCTACATTTCTCTCCATCCTTGAGAAACGTTGCAAAGTCTACAACTATATTCATATATTCATCTATATATCCCCTTAGTATTTTTTCAATTTTTATTTTATGTATTTTAAAGCTTTATTATTAGATTCATACATGGTTAAGATTGATAGATATCTGATAAATTGACTCTTTTGTTATGGTGAAATGGCTTGCTTTATTCTTGATAATATTTTTTTATCTTGAGCTACAATTTTTCTCATATTCATTAGGATTACTCCCGTTTTCTTATGCTTAGTGCTCACATGATGTATAATTTTCAATCCTTTTACTATAAACCTGCCTATGTCATAAGTTAAAAATTTTTTGTTTGGCTGGGGCCTTTTTGTTGTTACTTTTTCCCTTTTTTTTTCTTTTTTTTTGCAGGGAAAGATTTGCCCTAAGATAACATCTGTTGCTAATCTTCCTCTTCTCATTTATTTATTTTTTTCTCCCCAAAGCCCCCAGTGAGTGGTTGTATATTCCAGTTGTAAGTCCTTCTAGTTCTTTTATGTGAGCCACCACCACAGCATGGCTACTGACAGACAAGTGCTGTGGTTCTGTGACCAGGAAGCAAACCCAGGCCACCAAAGTGGAGTGCAGCGAACTTTAATGGCAAGGCCATCAGGGCTGGCTCTGCTTAGTTCAATTTTTATCCAGGCTAAAAGTCTTTGGTTTGTTCAGGCTATTTAGTGTATTCATATTAAATACAAGTATTGATTACATCATCCACTCTTTTTAGATGAATCGAGTATTATGTGAATATTATTTCTTATCTCCTTTATTAGCTTTATTGTTTTTCCTCTTTGTGTTATATTTCTAATAGTTGTCCTGGAGGTTACAATATGCATATTTAATTTATTACAATCTACTCTTCAAACAGTATGCCTATAGTTAACTTCATTTCACCAGATAATTTGTGCTTTCATTGATTTATATTTTACTTCTGTATACATAATAATTCATATAATACATTACTATTTTGGGATTGTTGAAACAGTCAATGGTCAGATGTACATATTTATATTTCCTGACTGGTGTCTTTTATGTTGTCCTACAGACTTGGATTTCTATCTGATATCATTTGCCCTTTCCCTGAAGAAACTTCTTTTGTCATTTCTTGTAAAGTAGTTCATTTGGGGATATAGTCTCTCAATGTTCATCTGTCTAAAATTATGTATTTTTTAACCTAATTTTTCATGTGCATAGGTTTCCAGATTATTTTTTCTTTCTTTGAGCAACTTAAGATATATTTTTTTACATTGTTTTCTGGAAGTCATAGTTTCTTGATGTGAAGTCAGCTATCATTCTAATAGTTAATACCGTATATACTGTGTATTTCCCCCATCTGGATGGTTTTATGGTTTTCTCCTTATTTTTGTAGCAGAAGTTTGAATTTTTTATATCTAGCTGTGGTATTCCTTGCATTTTTCCTGCTAAGGATTCACTCTACTTAGATCTTAGGTGTTGTTTTTCTTGAAATTTAGAATCTTGGATATTCTTTCTCTTTTTTTGGTTTACTTTTTGGTGAGGAAGATTGGCCCTGAGCTGACATCTGTGCCAACCTCCCTCTATTCTGTTTGTGGGATGCCACCACAGCATGGTTTAATGAGCAGTGTGTAGGTCTGCAACCTGAATCCGAACTGGCGAATACTGGGCTGCCAAAGCAGAGTGCATGAGCTTAACCACTACGCTGCCAGGCTGCCTCTGGATATTATTTCTTCATATGTTCTTTTCTGCCACATTCTCTTCTTCTTTTCATCTGAGACTCTAATTACAAGTATACTAGACAATTTTATTCTCTTCCACCGATGTCAAATGTTGTTCTTTTTAAATCTTTTTTCTTAATATGTTTCATATAAGATTATTTGTGTAACCTGACTTCATCTTTATTGATTATGTTCTCTACCATGTCCATCTCTGATATTGCATCTTTCATGAATGTCATCTCCATTTGGTTCTTCTTTCTAGTTTCCATCTCTTTGCTAAACTTACCAATTTCTTCACACATTTTGTCCATCTTTTCACTAGGTACTTTAACATATATATTGTGGATGTTTTAAAGGTTATTTTAAAGACACATTACATTAAATAACCCATCTAACAATTCAAAAATGTAGTCTATTTCTATGTCCGCCACTGCTGACAATTTCCTTTCTTGACAATGGATCATGTTGTATTTCTTCCTTATGTGTCTCCTAATTGTTTACTGTAAGCTGGACCTTGTGTGTAAAAGAAAAGTAGAGGCTGAAGTAAATGATGTTAAGTCCCTGACACCTCCTTCTGTCAGACTGCCAGCCTGGTGGCTTGAGTCAGCATAAGCCAGGGCTGAACGTTGTTCCTGCTTTGGTAATAGTCACTTCACCCTTGGCTTCTGACAATTTGAGGATAAGACCAGAACTTTCTGATCAGCAACGTTTGTGATCCACTGGAAAAAAATGAAGAATTCTTTTTACTTACCACCCATCTAGTTACTTGCTGAACTGGGGGAGCTCTCACTCTGCTTTAGCCTGGATATCAGCTTTTTGGGTCTCTGGAGAGATTCTCTCTGCTCATCAGTCTTGGATTTCTATGCCTCAGAAGATAGCTACTGATATATCTAGTAATTTATTAAAATGAGAAGAAGACCAAAGTGTCATATCTTTTGCCCTCTTCCAATGGTAACTATACAACACTTTCTTTACTTGAAAGTCCTTGCCTCTCTTTAAAGCTTTAAGTATATATGATAATATATACAAGATTGACATGATAAAATGTATATAAAATAATAGGGAATACACTAGCCTAACTCTGAGGAATATTGTAAAGTTTCTGTTTACGCAATATAGAGGAAAAAGTACAGCTAAGCCATCATATAATTTTATACTTATACCTTAATGATTGCTTCTATAAATTGAGCTTTTTTGTAAAATTTATTTTTAATTTGAACTTTGTAGAAATAATGGAATACTTTTAATTTCTTTACAGTTTTCTCCTTTATGTGTTTCTTAAGAATACAATAGAAAGAATGTAAAGTAACTTTTTCATATAGAACACTGTATATTTGTCTATTAACTTTAACATTAAGTTGCAATTTTAAGGGATTATTCTTCTCAAAAATAAAATAACCATATGCTGAATTGTCTCTCAGTGGAATTTCTCTTCACATTAACAAAATCATGGATTACATGTTAGGCATATTCTTTTTAAGATAAGTAAGCCATGGCCATATGTCCTTACTATTTTAGAATATATTCGCATGATATAGGAAACTTAGGGGAAGAAAAAGTCAATTTTTCTCATTAAAAAGGAATCCGGACAAAAGGTGTATTGGTTGGAGAAAGCTGGGCTGGAGATAAATTGAAAATTTGGTTAAAGTTTGTTCCTTTCTTTTCTGTAACTCAAGGATCTTCATTAAAATGTATCGATACAACTAAACGAGTTATGTATCGGACAGATTGACTTTTCCGAAAGTTAATATGATGCCTTCTTGAATTAACAGTGCAAAATCCATTAATTGTTTTTCTACTGTATACCAAATGCCAGTTAAACATCAGCATCTGAGAGGTTTCCATGAATCAGATTTTGCTAAACTTTCTGAATTCTTCTGGAAGATGTACTGCTTAGCGATAAAGTGGTACTTTCATTCATGCTGTTGGGGGTGCATGGTGGGTAGAGTAGCAGAAGTGGTGGTTGAATAAAGATGCTGTAAAAATCTCAGAGGGTTTCGCACTGTTTCACATGCATGTAGGTAGGGTGCCATGGCTGGATAAGAGATACTATTCAGGGCTTACTTGAGAATATTTTACTCTTTTGGTGACTCCAGTGAGCTTCAAAATGCCACCATGATGTCTGTTTTATCATGATCCAGATTGCTTTCAAATTACATGCACACAGAGTTTCTCCTCCAATTCTATCTCTGGGCCAACTTCTTTGCAGGATGTCGTCTGCTTATGCTGGCCAAGAGAAAAGCAGAACATCTGAGGCCTGGCACCAACAGAAATCTCCCTGACATGTATTATCAGAGATTATACGATAAATCTTTGGTGAGTTTTCCAAATTTAATTTATATATTATCAGGTTTGGCTAAAACTAAGTTAAAGCATTTCTAGGTCAACTAACGGAGAAAATTTTTATATAAAAGTGTAACTATCAGGATGGTTCTATCAGAAACTCCCAAATAGTTATAAATTCCACTTATGTTTTCCCAAGAGGATATTTTCTTCTTCAGTTCAGTGCCTTATGTATTGACTGCCATTTATGCCACTTATTGACCGCTTTTGGTTTCGTTTTCACTTATTATATGATGTATTCATTAAATCAATCCTGAGAATTAAGCACTAATATTAGTCTTATTCTATAAATGAATAATCTAAGATTCCAGAGGAAATTAAGGTAACGATGAAAGGAGGAAGAAAGAAAGGTAATTCTCATCATTCCACGTATCAGGCAACGTGGAATATTTTTTCTTTATTTCTCGTTTCTTTTAATTCTCATAATTCAATGAGGTACATATTATCTTTATCTTACAGCTGAGGATAACAACACTTGCCAAATATTCCACAGGTAATTGGTGGAAGAAATACTGTCTTTGGAGACAAAGAAGGGGAGCCTGTGTTTCAGAGGTCCCACTATGGCTCTTCTCTGACGACATCTCTGTGCACAGGCAAAGAGTCTTGGATAACAAAGGGATATGGCTGTTAGAGCTACTACTCCCCTCTATAGACCATGTTCAAAGCCCCCGGAACTCCAGGGTTCCCTGCGCAGTGGTTAGAGCTCACGTCCATAGCCAGTAAGTCTTTTCTCCTTCCAAGGGTAAACCATACCACTCAAGATTTTCATCCCAGGAGAAAAAGTGGCTGGCTTCTCAAGGGACTCAGCTTAGGTGTGTGAGTGGAGGTGTCCATGTACATACACTTAAGACTTCTCGTGCTGCAACATAGAGTTGGGAGTAAGAATAGAGAGTGTGAGGCCAGGGACTTGGGGAGAAATCTAAGGAGTCACAATTTGATCCTAGCCTCCTAGATTGTTAGAAAGACATATTTGAAGAGGTAAGAGGAGTGAACACGTTTTATTCAACAGCCTGGTACCTTGATTTGCAGTCTTTTAATATTTAGACATATTGCACATGGCCTTTTGGGAACTCAGAAATGGTATGTGTGGGTCTTAGTGGAGGAACCAGGTTTCAAACTGAAATCTCTTAAATTCCAAGTCCTGATCACTTTACCGGTAAACCAGCTCTGTCTCCATCCTTTCCCTTCGTTGGAGAGGTGATATGAAAGCCCTATGTATTCCAGTTAATACTTTTCTTATTTTTGTTTTTTACCTACTTTTGAGACAAGAATTCCATATTAGAACCTGTTATAGACTGAAAATGTGTGCCCTCAAACCCCACAAATGCATATGTTGAAATGCTAACCCAAAATGCAATGATATTAGGAGGTGAGGCTTTTTTGGAGGTGGTTGGGTCATGTTGCTGGAGCGCTCGTGAATAGGATTAGTGTCCTTATGAAAAGAGACCCCAGAAAGCTCCCTCACCCCTTCCACCATGTGAAAACACAGCAAGAAGATAGCTGTCTTTGAACCAACATGTGGGTCCTCACCAAACATGGAATCTGCCAGTGTTTTGGTCTTGGACTTCCCAGCCTCCACAACTGTGAGAATTGAATTTCTGTTGTGTATAAGCCACGTAGTCTGTGGTAGTTTGTTATAGCATCCTGAATGGACTAAGACAACATCCGTGTCGGGTTTCTGGTCATAGAGGAAAAGCTTTCAGAAATTTATCCGTAAGTATGATGTCAGCTATGTTTTTGTTTTGTTTTGTTTTATTTTTGGTAGATCCCTTCATCAAGTCAAGAAGTTTGCTTCCGCTCCTTGTTTTCTGAGCATTTTTATTTTGAAAGGGTATTGGATTTTGTCAAATGCTTTGTCTGTGTCTATTGAGATAATTGTGTCTATTACATGGTTGTGTGTTTATTTTTTCCCTTTATTCTATTAACATGGTACATAGTATTGACTAATTCTTGCGTGTTGAACTATCCTCACAATTCTGTGATAAATTCTACTTGGACATGCTGCATAGTCCTTTTGAAATACTGCTGGATTCAGTTTTCTAGAATTTTGTTGAGTTTTTGTGTCTATATTCTTGTAATGTTTTGGTATCAGGTAAGACTGGTTGCAGCAAATGAGTTAAAAAGTGTTTCCTCCTCTGAGATTGGTGTTAATTCCTTAAATAAATGTTATAATTCACCAGTGAAGTCATGTAGATTTGGACTGTTCTTTGCGGATATTATTTGGAATACTCAATCTGTACAGTTGTTATGGGTCTTTTCAGATTTTCTATTTCTTCTGAACCGGTTTTGGTATTTTATATCTTTTCAAAAATTTGCCCGTTTTATCTATGGTATATAATTTGCTGGCGTGCAATTGTTCAGAATATTCCCTTATGATCTTTATTTCTGAAAATTCAGTAGTAATTTCCCTTCTTTCACTACTGATTTTAGTAATTTGAGTCTTCTCCTTTTCTCTCGGTCACTCTTGTTAAAGACTTGTCAGTTGCTCGCTATTTTAAAATTTTGTCGCTGTTGATTTCTCTATTGTTTTTCTATTTTCGTTCTGGCTATCTCAGACTGCTGGGTTCTCTAAATATGTACATTGCTATATCTCAAAAAAAATGGAAATTTGTGATCCCCACCTTCCAATTTGTTCCCCTTTCCATTCTCTCCTTTGTTTCTTTCTGGGGTTCTGATATGTGTACTGGGCTTTCTCATGCTGTCCTATATGTATTTTTAATTATCTTTAATATGTGCACTCTCCCTTTTACGGAGCATTTCATGTGTAATTTCTTCAAATTGTCCGTGTAATTTCTCCAGATCTATTGCCAATTTGCTCTTCAGCTATGTTTATTTTGGTGTACAGCCATTTAATTTCCATTGTAATTTTTTTTTATTCTAGAGCTTGTGTTTGTTTCATTTTTCAATTTATTCTCACATATTATATTCTATTTTCCCTTATTATATTTTGAGTCATTTTTATTTCTTTAAGTATATTAAATATATTTATTTTATGTATTATATATGATGAGTCAAATACCGGTAGTCGTCGTGTGTTTATATCTGTGAGTTTTTGCTGACGGATCAGAATAATTGTGGCCTCTTTTCATTTTACATATAGAGATTTGGCTTGAGAACATTTGTTTTTAACATCTTTGGTAAGAAAGCTTTGAGGCCTAGAACAAAAGTCTGTTTTTTCTGAATAGGTCTCTCTCTCTCTCTCTCTCTCTCTATTGTATATGCACACATTCTATTTTGCTTATTATTATTGTTATTTTTATTTTTGCTTTCTCTAGGAGCTAGGAGACACTACCAACCCAAGATTGGCACAAACAAAATGTTTAGCTTGGATGTGAATTCTAGATTTTTTTCCTATTTTATCCACTAAATGGGCCACCTACCAGAGGGTCTTACATGAAGGAGGGTTTCTTCAATGCAATTTCTCCCCTTGCTCAAGAACTTGGATCTCTCTCTTCTCTCTTATAATGGCTTCTTAAATTTGTGTTTTAAGCCATCAGAAATTGGCATACACTCTTGGAGAAATACTGGTTCCAGAGCTTTCTTGTCCTGTAGATTCATGACTTATTTTTCTTTTTGTCCAGGATATTATGTAAGGACCTTACATCTTTGCTTTAAATTTTAATTCATGAGAAATGAACTTAATCTACCATTCATTGACATCTAATATGTTCTTGATATTTATGAAATAAAAAGCTTTTTTTCCCATGTAAGAATATATTTAACCGAATAGATTTTATATTTTATAGATATGTATACACACACACAACTATTGCAAAAGAAATTTATATTAACATTATTAGTTACCATATATTTCATAATGACTTTAAATGCCTTAAACATTGAAATGTGGAATGTGTTTTTTAAATTATATTACTGCACCCCTGGGCTTAGAGACATAGTGTGTAACTAATAAACTGTACAAATATGAATATTTATATACACGCATATTCATACATATTTAAATACGGTGCTGCTTCTGAATATTCTAACTCCGAGTGAATTAAAATACCTTACCATAATAAGAAACTTGACTTTTTGTCGAAATTATAGTGAAAATTCATTATATTACTTGTGAAACACTCAGGAGAAATCCTTTTTGTCAGGAATTTCACATCTATTCTAGTTACATATTTACCATGTTCAACACAGAAACATTATTTCTTTGAAACAGCATTCAAGAAGATGCCCTTGGGAAATCAAAAAGCAAGTGAAAAAGTTTAAACAATTGCTTAAAAAGTTGTAAAAGTAAAGACTTTGTTCAGTTACCTAGTGTGCTTGTGGAAGTTCCATGCATTTTGTGTAGTAGGCACGAGGTAGGATTTGGTTATGGTCTGAGTGAAATCTAGGAATAATTTAATTATAGAACAAAGGAGAGGATACGATGACCATACTCCACATATAGAATTGGCCTTAAGATTTCCCTCTGAGAATTTTAGAATATGTCCGAGTTGAAGAACACGCCCATGCTGCTCACCTGCCACAAATAGCCCAAGAATCACGACACTTATGTCTCAGCCATCATTCCCAACACCACATCCTTATTCCAATCCAAGAAGAGGAAAGAAATAGGACTGTAAACATTTGTAACACAGAAAGAGAGGGGAAATCACTTTGGTTTGTAGGAAGGTGAGGGCTAGTCTACTGACACAAAGATCTTTAAGGATGCTAAATCTGATACATGACTAACCTCAAGATAGTATATTTTTTGTATTATTATTTTTCTCAAATATTGGCCCTAAACTAAACATCTGTTGCCTATTTTCCCTTTTTTTTTTTTTTCCTCAACCCCACTCCCAGTACATAATTGTATATTCTAGTTGTAGGCACTTCTAGTTCTGCTGTGTAGGACGCTGCCTCAGCATGGCTTGATGAGCTGTGCTAGGTCCGCACCCAGGATCCGAACCGGTAAAACCCTGGGCCACCAAAGCACAGCGCATGAACTTAACCACTCTGGCGACAGGGCCGGCCCCGATAGTGCATTTTTTAAACTTAATTTTCCTTTCTTTGAAATCCCATGAATTCTCCATATTAACACATGCTAGGACGTAGAGGATTTCTTACATTTTCTTTTGCTATTGAGTTACAGAAATGCCTTTCTATGATTGTGGAATTACGTCATAGGAAACAGAGCTTCACCTCCCCTCATAGAAACTAAAAAGGCCAAAGTTTCATTTTCTCAGGCTCTCTTGCAGGCAAGGAGGGCACATGACCTAGATTTCTCCAACTGGACATGTCGACCCAATAATTTGAGTCATAAGCTCATGATCTGATACACCACAGACTGAACAGAACCCGTTCTTGTTATGGGTGGTGGTGGCAATAGCAGTTACGTCCAGGTCTTAGAGGTCACAATGGGAACGACTCTGTTGCATTTTCTGCTGCTGGTGGTAGGCATCTGGCTACATCTCCAGCAGTAGTATTTCCACTGGCTTGATTCTGAGACTTGCTTCTCTCTATGTAGCCTTCAAATCTTGTTTGTTAGATTTCCTATGGGCTTTGTGAATCATTCAATATCCTTTTAATACATTACATTAGTGATATTTTATTTGTTGCTCCAATGAAGTATCTAATATAAAAAGTGATAGATAATACAGCTTACTTTGTCCTTTAGTATTCCATTTGAAAAAAATAAATGTATAACAATATCAATATTCACTAACTATAATATTATCATTTTGCAGGATAATTACGATTTCCGCTAACATTTTTTGAAGATAGACTATGTTAGGTGCTGTGCTAAGAGTTTCGTATGCAACATCTTATATAATATTCAAATGACAACACAAGCTAGGTACTATTATTATCTTCAAGTTACAGATGTGAAAGTTGAGCCAAAGGTAGACTTCCTAACTTGAGCAAAGCTACACAGGCTGCAAATGTGACAGCTTTTGACAAGTTATTGTCATAACTTCAGAGATTCTGTTCAGACCAAGTGAAAGGTCAAATGTACAAATTGTGGCAAAGTCATAAAAAACACTGACTTATATTCAGTTTGATGTTCTATTAAATGTCTATTATATATTAGGTATGATGATTAGAGCTATAAATATAAAAATTAGTTATGCAATATTCCTATCCTTATTACACCCTTCAGGTAAAAAATACTGTAAATTAATAACTATTATATATTATCAAATTTTCTATAGCAGAGCGAAGTATGAAGTATATGGAAACTCATATGCTAGTGTCAGGAAAAGCTGCAGACCAGAGAAAAGAAGACTGCTCCCTTCTGAACGTGTGGCATTTGTGAGAGCCACACATGCAGAAACTGTGACAGTTCCATCAGTATTATGCGTAAGCTTACATCACATCTGTAAGATAAGATCTGATGACTCCCCAAGAACTCTATATCTTGAAGATTCCATGCTGTCTGATATACCACGGGAACATGTCAAATATCACTCCTGGGAATTCCCTCATAATTATGTGTTGTTAGGAATTTCTCAAGATTTTGTTTCTGATTATTAACTTTGGGAAGATATGAAATAGAAAACCAATAAATGTCACATTTGTGATATTTAAATGCTATCTTAGACATGAGAAAACATTGAGCTTATACTGGTCATTCTTGACCTGAATACCAAATATTTTAATTACATAGATAATTAAATGTTTTCTTTATATAAAGGGGAAGCAATTTTGTCAGTAGGAATCAAGTCTGTACTTCTAATGAGATGGTTTTATGAATAAATAAGTCAGTAAGAAATAAGGTCCTGCCACCACAAACAGCATTTCAGATGTGAAACGTTTAGGAGAAGCAGACCAGATTGAAGCTGCAGTACATTGCTGGTGATAGCACAAATCCAAAATGGGTCTCAGGAGGCTGAAATCAAGATGTCAGAGGGGCTGCATTTCTTCTGCAGGCTCCAGGGGAGAATCCCTTCCCTTGCCTTTTCCACCTTCTAGAGGCACCTGAATTCCTTGGCTCTTGGCCCCTGTTCATCTTCAAAGCCAACAATAGCATTCTGCTTCCGTCATCACATCTTCTCCTCCGCCTCTGCCTCCCCAGCCTCCCTCTTTCCCTTCTAAGGACTTTGGTGATTACATTGGATCCACAGAGATAATCCAGGATGGCCTTTCCATCTCAAGATCTTTTACTTAATTACCTCAGCAAAGTGCCCTTTGTCACGTAAGTAACGGATTCACAGATTCTGTGCATTAGGGGTGTGGATATCTTTGGGGGTGGGGGGCATTATTCCGCTTCCCACAGAATCATGTTCCTTCTACCTTGGCACACATTTTCTCTCCTATCTAATGAACCTACTTTTCTCTCCTAATTACTTTTCCTTGAATATGCAAATATATTCTAGAATGTCTCACTAAAGCAAATAAGCCCCTCTTTTGACTTTATATTTCTCTCCAATTACTGCCCTCCCAGTTTATCCTCTTTTACAACCAGACTCTCAAAAGTATCTTTCACTCCCTCTTTCCATTCCTCTTCTCTGAATCAATCTCCAGTTCACTACAATGTCATTCCTTAGGGACATTTTATGGCCAATAACTCCAGTGATCTGTATGTACTTAAATCCAGTAAACACTGTATTCCCTCATACTCTTGACCTCTCAATAGCAGCTGAACTATTCTCCTTCTTGAAAGACTCATTTATCTTGGATTTCATGATATCACATTTTCATAGTTGTCCTCTGACCTGTGTGGGTTGAATTTTGCACAATTCACTTGCTAGTTTCTTATTCTCTGTCCAGCCACGTACTGAGTTTTTCTCCATTCATACAACATGTCTCATTTACTTGCTTTAAATAGTCTATATATCTTTCTTTCTGAAAAACATATGCGTATATTCTTGTTTACTTAGAGAAAAAGGGTGATAGTTGTTCACTTCTGTTTTCCGCTGAAATTGTGATGTGGAAATTTTCCACATCAACACATGCATGTCTATCTCATTCCTTTTTCCTCATTTTGGTGAGGAAGATTGGCCCTGAGCTAACGTCCGTTGCCAATCTTCCTCTTTTTGCCTGAAGACTGTCACTGAGCTAGCATCTTTACCCATCTTCCTCTGTTTTGTATGTGGAATGCCACCACAGCATGGCTTGATGAGCAGTGTGTAGGTCCACACCCAGGATCTGAACCTGAGAACCCCAGGCCACCAAAGCAGAGTGCACAAACTTAACCACTACACCACAGAGCCAGCCCCTCTATCTCATTTTTGTAGCAAAGCAATATTACGGCTATATCATAATTAATATAACTGGTCTTTGATTAAATAGCTCCAATTTTCTATTATAAAATAATTTTGACAAATACATAATATGCTGTGGTAAATATTTTCTCAGTGAGGAATGTGATAAAATGATGTTTAGTTCATTCCAAAAGAAAAATAATAGACTTTATAATATTAAATATTACCCTGATCTTATGACCATTCCACAAAGCAAAGTCCAGTAGCTCAGTAACTATTCTTTCCCTAAATATTAAAGGACCAGAAGGTCCGTCACAGGATAGGGAGCGAATAGTTACGGAATCACACTTGGAAAGTAAACAGTTGTTAACTATTTTCTCCTTTTTTGGAGCAGAGCTAAGTGCTTTTCCATAAGTAAACTTCTTCCAAAAAAAAAAAAAAAAGAAAAAGAGAGGCAACATTCCAAAAACATACATGTGGATAGGGAAAAATTCCTGCTATGTGTTTTGTTAAACTGGGATAGGAGTCACGGCAATTTTTTCTGACCAACAATTTGGGCTAAAAGTCAGAACTTTCTATCATCACATCTCTGATGAGATCTGCATTTCTCCTGGAAGGCAGTTGATATAAAGCGTAGCAGAGGTTTTGCTAAAAGTAACATCCTCTGCTATATGAAATAGGTAAGACTCAGGGATGCCACGCTGCTTACCTCTGACAAGGCTGGAAACAGACACTCCAGATTCCCATTCTTTACCTTGTAAGTGGTTAACTGAACTGTTTGTCCCTATGCATCAATGGGAAAAAATGCTTGTCAAGCAAACTGGTTAAGATTCTCTTGAACTTTGGCCCACTGAGCCTAAGCCAGCATGCTGCCCCTTTTCAAGTGCTCCTCCTGGAAAACAGACTGGCCTCAGGTAAAACATTAATCTTCCTAAAATCCAAAGGTTAAGGGGATTTCTTAACATTTACCGCTTTCCAGGATAGCAAGGCTCAGATAAAATTCAACATTGTCAAGTGTTTAGAAATGGATGAGCACAAATACACCCAAGTTATTTTCAACCAAGTGGCAGAAGCAATTCAGTGGAGAAGTATAGCTTTTTAAACAAATGATATTAGAACAGATGGATGTTGATAGGCAAAACAAACAAAAACCTCAGTAAAGCTCACATTTTATTTAAAAAATTAACTTATGGAGACAAATGTAAAATGTATAAGTATAACCTTGGAGAATATTGGAGAAAATCATTGTGACCTAAGATTAGGCAGAGTTCTTAGATAGGATACCAAGAGCACAATCCACTAAAAACATAATCAATAACTTAGACTTCACCCAAATTAAAATCGTTTGCTTTGTGAAAGACCTTGGTTAGAGGATGAAAAGCCAAGCCACAGACTGGGAGAAAATATCAGGAAATCACATATCTGACAAAGGACTCATTTCCATAATATATAAAGTACTTTCTAAATGTTACAGTAAGAAAACAAACAACACAGTTCAAATATGAGCAAAAAACTTGAAGGACTTTTGAAGGAGAGAGGGTATGCAATAGAAAATATGCACATGAAAGATGTGGACACCATTGTCCATTAGGAAATACAAATTAAAGACATAATGAGATACCACTCTTATATGAATGGCAAAAATAAAAAATTATATACTCAAAATATGAAGTTCTGATGAGCGTGTGGATATCTATGCACTGCTTGTGAGAATGTAAAATGGTTATAGCCACTCTGGAAACAGTTTGGCAATTTATTACAGAGTTAAATATATAGTATATGACCCAGCAATTGCATTCCTGGATATTTATAATAGAGGAATTCAAACGTCTCTACTCAAATCCTGCAGCCCAGAGCTGTGTAAGATGTGACCTGCCCATTATGATAGTATACACTTACCACATGACTCAACAATTGGTAATACTTGTCCACACACAAATGAGAAAACAATTGTTCATAGTAGTATTATTCATAATAGCCAAAGACAACTCAAATGATAAATGGATAAATAAAATATGGCATATCCATAAAATGGAATACTCCTCAACAATAAAAAAGGAATGGGATTCTGTAGCATGCTAAAATATGGATGAACTTTGATGACATTATGTTAAGTGAAAGAAGCCAGTCACAAAAGACTACCTATTGTATGATTCTATTCATGTGAAGTATCTAGAACAGAAAAATCTATAGTGACAGAACGTAGGAAGTTGATTCTTCATTGTCTAATTCTGTGTAGGTTTGGGGGGTAGGGGAATGGGGAGTGACTGCAAATAGGTATGGGGTTTCTTTTCGAGGTTAAAATGTTTTAAAATTCGATTGCGGTGATGGTTACAAAACTCTGTGAATATACTAAAATGCATTGAATTGTACACTCCAAATGGATGAATTTTATGTGTAATTCTGTACTCGTAAAGCTGTTAAAAATAATTTATGCACTTTATCATTTAATTTTTATAACATTCTTGAAATAAAATCACAGTGATGGAGACAATATCATAGTTGCCAGGATAATAGGATTGGTAAAGTGTGTAGCTATATATTAGTAGTGTACTAATGTCAAACTTCTGCTTTTGATAATGTACTGTGGTTTCTTACAATGCTATCATTGGAGAAAGCAGGAGGAAAGATATAGGGGAGTGCTACCATTTTTCCAACTTTTTTGAATTTAAGTATTTCAAATTAAAAGTTTCTAAAAATCTAACTCTTGGAGAGTGAACCTTATTTTTGAGAAACTTTCTGCCATATTCTGAGCCAAAATTCTTTAAGTCAAAATCCAGTTGAACTGTTGTATTCCTGATATTTCTTGGATACTTCTCTTCCACAAGTTAAGTCTCGTGGTTGGTTCAGCTCTGTCCACAAATTGATTTGTTTGAGCTTTAAAGTTTTCAGCTTCAGAGAACACTGCTTTCAACATTTAGAGAGAGGTTCAGCCAGAAATCCTGCAGGTTTAAGGAACAAATATAACACATTTAGTTACACAGTCTCTAGCTTAAAAGAAATAAAAAGGAAAACATGTATCTCATACTCCTAACACCATGAAAAAGCAGAGACTAAGTGGAGCCAGCAACAATGTGTTAGGAGAACTGTCTATTTCTTGAGTATACAGCATCTCCCCAGCATATTTTTTTAAACAATGAAATGGATTAGCTCACACATGTATTTTCCTCATTAGAACCTTATGCTAATTTATTGATCAGTTCTTCACTGCATCTGTGTGATCATGTGAGTTTGAAGAAAAGAAACTCAAAAATGATACCTGCTTGGCCTGCCAATACAAAAGTATCTTTGACAGTTACAAGACGAAACAACCACACTGTCAGAAGGGCTTTGACAGAATTAAGTGAACCATATTGACAGGATATCATGCAAGCATCTGGTGGGTTGTTTCAGATGAACGCTCTCATTTCGTTGTCAAAGTGCTTATGTGTGATGCATTTTGTGGACTGTCTTGATTTCTCACAGCTCCTTGAAAGCAGAGGATGTTGCCTTTAGCAGAGCTACTGCTATGCTTGTATCAACTGCCTTCCAGAAGAAATGTGGAGCTCATCAGAGATGTGACAATAGAAAATTTTGAATTTTAGCCCAAATTGTTGGTCAAAAGGCATTGCCGTTACTCCTATATGAGTTTATCAAAACATATAGCAGGAATTTTTCCCTACATACATGTATACTTTTGTAATATTGACTCTTTTTATGAAGAAGAAGAAGATTCTTATGGAAAAGCTCTTAGCTCTGCTCCAAAAAAGGAGAAAATAGTTAAAAACTGATTGATTCAGTAACTACTCACTCCCTGTCTTATGACTGATTTTCTGATCCTTTAATACATAGATAAGTAATAGATACTGAACTACTGGACTCTGCTTCTTTACTTTGTAGGAAGGTTATAGGATCAGAATAATATTTAATATTATAAAGTCTATTATTTTATTTTTCGAATGAACTAATTGTCATTATATGACACTCCTCACTGATGAAATATTTTATTTATTACGGCATATTTCATATTTATCAAAATGCTTTTTCCTTTTATTTTTTGGGGGGAAGATTAGCCCAGAGCTAACATCTGCTGCCAATCCTCCTCTTTTTTGCTGAGGAAGATTGGCCATGAGTTAACATCCGTGCCCATCTTCCTCTACTTTATATCTGGGGTGCCTGCCACAGCATGGCTTGATAAGCATGCATTGGTCTGCACCTGGGATCCAAACTGCCAAACCCCAGGCTTCCAAAGTGGAGTGCATGAACTTAACCACTATGCCACTGGGCCTCAAAATGCTTTTATAATAGAAAATCTAGAACATAGAGAGTACTCGGTAGGAGAATAGTTATATTAATATTATGAAATACTAATAGCTATATTAATAACTTTAATATGTTATATCTGTAATATCGCACAGCCATAAAATGAAGGTAGATATGCATGCGCTGATATGAAAAATTTCCAAGCCATGATTTCAGTGAAAAACAAAGATGAATAATATCTTGTTATCCATTTTCTCTAAGTAAAGAAGAATATATGCTTTTTTTTTCTTTTTTCTCCATAAAAAGTCATAAGAAAATTAACACAATGGTCACCTTTAGGGAGATAAATAAGGGTTGGAGATGACAATAGATGCTTTCGCTTTTCATTTCATTTCTTTCTAAATGGTTTAAATATTTTAACTATGTGTGAGTGGCACTCTTTTATATTAACTAGTGTTATGTGGGAAGGAAGACTATTGACTACTATTTGTTTCATTTACTGTATTCTCTTTCTTAAAAGAAACAAACAATAACAAAAAGACCCACAAGCCTGTATGCTTCACAGATTTCAGAGTTTTGTCTGCCTTATTCACTGCTGTGTCCTTTGTGCCTGGCACATGTTAGAAATTCAATAAATTTCATTTCATAAATAAACCACAAAATTAATAAATACATTTAATATAGCAATAAAGTTAAAATAGCAGGCCTACTTAAATGTAAAATCTTGATCCACTTATACTTGCTTTCAACCATGTGTTTTCTCCTATTTACTCTGCCTAATAAGAATGAAAGGCCCGTTAATAAAATACTTCTAACGCTGAAGCCATTGTGAAGTGAGTCACTCACTCAGTCAATAAATATTTGCTAGTACCCATTATGAGTTAGATGAAAGAGTTACAGTGGTAAGCAATCACAAATGTGTATATAAACTTTACCATATGACCACAGTCACAAATATGAATTGGGAGGATGAGTTGTAACACGATGAGAATTCACTTATATTGGCCTTTTCTAGGAAAGTCTCCCTGATCAAATTACACACAGACTTATATCTAGCGATGCAGAGAGGAAAGAGGTGGAGAAGCAGAGACAATTTTGATTGAGAATAACCTGAAGTACAGAGCTTAGTGTACCCTGAGAAGGTCAGCATGGCTGGAATAACGAGCTGGAGAGAGCGGTCCCAGAGAGATCCTACGCAGCCAGCTCAGACAGAGCTGCAGGACACTTGACAGAATTTATTCTTTGGTCTAAGGGCAATCAGAAGCCACTGAAAAGTCTTAAGAATGAGGCTAGTTTGTCAAATGCTTTTTCTGTATTTATTGATACAATCATGTGAGTTTTTTCTTTAAACTGTTAATATAATGGATTATATTGATTGATTTTTGAATATCGAACAAGTTTAGCATTTGGAAAGCAACCTGACTTGTTGGTGGTGTATTATTCTTCAGATAGATCAGTTGACCAATACATTGATCGATCGTTCTATCATCTATCCATCCAATGTATATGAATATAAATCTATAACTATCCATCTATAAATATATAACTGGATTTGACGTGCTAATATTTTGCTGAGGATTTTTGGGTCTTTGTTCTTGCAGGATATTGTTTCTGCCGTTTTCTTTTTTGTACGGTCTTTGCGTGTTTTTAGAGTCAGGGTAAAGCTGGTGTCTTAAAATTAGATGACAAGCGTTCATTCCTATTCTATCTCTGGTAGAGATTGTGTAGAACTGTTGTTATTTCTTCTTTCAATGTTTGCTAGGATTAAGTCTTCTTGGGAGGGGGGTTGGCAATGTGTAGTTGTCCAGGAATTGGTCCATTTTTTCCAAGGTGTCAAACTGATGTGTGGATAGGTATTTCTAATTTTCCCTTAGGATTCTTTAAAAGGCTCTGGGGTCTCTGATGATATCACTTCCACACGATTCTCGATCTTCTCCATTTGTGTCTCCGCTCTTTTTTCTTTGACAGTTTTGCTAAAAGTTTATCAATTTTGTTGCTATTTTTAAAACTGCAGCATTTGGTTTGATTGGTTTTTCTATTATTTTTATGTTTTCAACAATTGATTTCTGCTCTATCGTAATTATTCCCTTCTTTCTATTTGTTTTGGGTTTATTTTGTTATCCACTTTCTAGTTTCTTGAAGTGAGAGCTTAGATTATTCGTTTGAGACACTTCCATTATCTTTACAATGAATTTTAAAATAAGGAATGAAGCGTTATTTCTCACACTTACCACTTTAGGCTCTCTCAATTCCTTTGTATAGGCCCATATTTCTATCTGGTATAATTTTCCTTTGACTGAAAGACTTTCTTTAGTATTACTTTGGTTGGTGGGGATAAATTTGTTTAGCTTTTGTATATAAAAAAAATTAATTTCATCTTTATTTAAAAAAATAACTGCATATAGAATTCTAATTTTTTTCTCCTTATATTACTGTAAATGTGCTCATCCACAGTCTTCTAACTAGTATTATATATTTTTTATTTGATAAGATGAGAAGTCTGCTGTACTATTTTTCCTTTCCCTTTTTGCATAATGAGTATTTTTGGATGGTTGTTTTAGATAGTTTTTCCCTCTGACTTTAAACAATTTGATTATGATTATCCTTATACTTTTCTTCATACTTCTGCTGCTTATTCATTAAGAAGTTTGTTGAATTTCTTGGGTTTATTTATTTACAGTTTTTATTAAATTTAGGAAAACAATTGGCCATATTTCTTCAGATCTTTTTCTGCATTCTCCTTTTCTAGGATTCCAATTATACGTATATTAGGCCTCTTGGTGTCTCACAGCTTACTGATTCTCTGTTTATCTCTTCACGTATCTATTTCATTGTGTTTCCTTTTGGATAGTTATTTTCTGCTATGTCTTTTAATTATGATGAATTAAAATTCATTAATCTTTCTTCAGCCATGTCAAGAATACTATTAATCCCCCCTTTATATATATATTATGAAACATTGCATATTTCAGCTCTAGAATTTTGATAGTATATTATGCACGTCAGTCTATCCTCAACATGCTCATAGTTTCCTCTACTTTCCTCAACACATAGAACATGCTCAAAATATAATGTCCTTGTCTACTAATTCTATTTCCTGTGCCACTCATGGGCTGTTTCTGTTGATTGATTATTCTCCCTATCATGGGTCCTTTTTCTTGCTTTGTTCAAAAGCCTGACAGGCACATTGTGATTTTTACCTTGTTGAGTGGTAGTTTTCCCCCATATATCTTTCACTATATTTGAGCTGTTTTCTAGGATTCTGTTAAGTTACTTGAAATCAGGTGATCCTTCTAGGCTTGTCTTTAAACATTCTTAAGTAGCAACAGAACAGCCTCTAATCTAGAGCTAATTTGGCCAAAGCACTGAGGCAAGAGCCTTTGGAGTATTCTATTCAAGCTAGCATGTGTTGGCACATCTTCCCACTCTGTCTGATGAGAACAAACACTATTCTTAACCTAATGTGAGATTTTGGGATAACTCCACTGGCTCATTTCTGGTTGTTTTTTTCCAGGCTTGTGTACTGTTCAGGTCTCAGTTTGAGTCTCAAGGAGACCCCTCTTCTAAGCTTCAGACCTCTGTATATTGCTATCCCTTCTCTAGTAATTGGCTTCCTGATGTGTAGCTGCCTATCCTCTCAGAAATATAAATTCTCAGTTATTCTGAATTATAATGCCTCAACTCAGGGAGACAAGCAGACCCTGCAATGGGTTCCCATTCCCTGTACTGCAACCTGGAAATTCCCTCTAGGCAGACAGCTGAGTCAACTCCAGGATTCGTCTCATTCATCTCCCTTCCTCCAGGGATAACTATATTATGCCACCTATTTCCAATATCTGAAACAATTTAAAAAACTTTTTGTATTTTGTTCAAGACAGGAGTTCAAATCCAATCCATCATGACCAGAAACAAGCTGTATAGCATTCCACTCCTAATCATTATAACTTTATCATATTTTTCTCTATCTGGTAGAATAAGAGCCTTATCTTCTACTAATCTTTATTTTTTTAAAAATATTTCTCTATTGCTATGCCTCTTTTTTGAGGATTCAGTATCATTTTGTCAAGAAACCATGCCTGACCAATACCCCTCCTAGATCAACAAAGACACACTCTCCCTACAGAATGGTGATTGATGGTAGTGCAGTTGGAAATTTGTTTGGTTTTTACAGTGGCTTCATGTATTTCTTAAGTATCATAGAAAGATCAGTACTCAGTCAATCCCTGTGCCCTTAAAGATTTATTCTTCTCTCTTGTGTTTCCATTATACTGTATAAACTCTTACTATATGAAACAATCTCAAACTCTAGGATCTCCAAATTAATTATATACTCTTTATCATATCATCAAGGGAAAGCATATAAATTGTTTTATTCACCAGCTTCAAAAAGGGAACAATAAAGAGAAAATCCAAACAAACTACAGACAACAACTGTCAGAAATAAAAATTGGGATGGTGTGGAATAGTCCTGAAGAAAGCTTTTATAGCTATTTGATAAAGAAAACCTTCCTAACTCACTCATATCTGTGACACAGATGAGTAATGTGATTATTCCCAACTCCTGGCAATAAAAACTATATTACATTCCATGCGATCACATATAGCATTTATTTTCTTTCTCTGAGTACATTAATAAACTCTTCTTTTTCATGGAAAATTGTTCAACTTCAGTCATTTTCCCAAGATTAATTCTTTCTGTGCCCTTAGCATTTATACCGTAAAGTACAGTGACTGTGACACAGAGCCAAGATGCATGGACATCTCAGCAGAGGTCAAAATTGCAAGCAGCATGAAGAGAAAAGTGGACAAAGCAGATGTGCTTTTCTCTTTTAAAGGGACCGAAGAGGTCGGAGTGGCATTCAGTAAAGCACACAGGGAGATAGAGACACAGCTCCCATTAATGTGATGAGATTCCTTTCCCTAATGTCACCCTTCATTGCGCAGTGGTCTTCTGATGCTGTTGTATGTATGCTGCAGTGTTGCACAAATAAAGTGAAGAGCATAGAAATAAAACACTGCAGCTGTCACCCTCCTGTCTTCTGAAAATGGCATTTTAACCTATCTTTATGACCTGAATTTAAGTGCTGAAAATGTCCTGCGGAAAAACTATGTCAAAACAAACAGCTATTCTTTTAAACTTTTAACCCTCTATATAAGAAGTATCATTGGAAAAAAATATATATGTATATGTATTTTATATACATATATATTTTAAGAAATTGAAATATATTTTTGGAGCAGAAAAGTAAGGCTGAAAGAAAATGGATTCCATCTTAAATTTTTTTAAAATAAAAATAAATAAAAAATACGGATATTTTATGCATGGAAAAAATATTGGCAGACTTCAGCAAATGATAAAAACAGATGCTGGGGAGTGATGTCATCAAGATGGCAACATAGGTCATTCCTGACTTCGGTCCCCTTGACATAATAAAGGCCATAGATGACAACATCACACAGCTAACACCAAACTCAATGGTGAAAGGTTGAAAGCTTTTCCTCTAGGATCAGGAATAAGACAAGGTTGCCCACTCTCACCACTCCTATTTTAGCACTAGAAGTCCTAGCCAGAGTAATTAGGCAAGAAAAAGAAATAAAAGGCATCCAAATCAGAAAGGAATAAGCAAAACTGTCTTTGTTTGCAGATGATATGATCTTATATATAGAAAATCCTAAAGATTCTACCAAAAAATTTGTTAGAATTAATAAACAAATTTAGTAAAGTTTCAGGATACAATATCAACATACAAAAATCAGTTGTGTTTCTATGACTAATGGCAAATTATCTGAAAAGGAAATAAAGAAAACAATCTCATTTACAATAGTATCAAAGTGTTAAATACTTAGGAATAAATTTAAGCAAGGAGGTAAAAATAGACCTACCATATGATCCAGCAATTCAACTTCTGAGTATGTATTCAAAGGAAATGAAATCGGTATTTGAAGAGATAGCTACACCCCCATGTTAAGAACAGTGTTATTTACAATAGGCAAGACATGGAAACAACCTAAATGTCCATCAACAGATGAATGGAAAAGAAGATACACACATACACACACAATGGAATATTATTCACCACAGAACAAAGGAAATCTTGCCATTTGCAACAACATGGATGAAACTTGAGGACATTATGTTAAGTGAAGTAAGTCAGATGGAGAAAGACAAACACTGAATTACCTCGCTTATCATGTGGAATCTAAAAAACCAAACTGGTAGAAACAGAGAGTAGACTGATGATTTCCCTGGGTCTGAGGCAGGGAATGGGGGAAATGGGTGAAGGTGGTCAAAAGGCAAAAGCTTCCAGTTATAAGATGAATAAATTCTGGGGATGTAATGTATAGCATAGTGCCTACAGTTAAGAATACTGTGGTATATTTGAAAGTTGCTATGAGAGTAGATTTTAAAAGCTCTCAGCAAAAAAATTAAAAAGCCATTAACTTGGGGCTGGCCCCATGGCCTTGTGGTTGGATTCAGTATGCTCTGCTTTGGTGGCCAGGGTTCAGTTCCTGGACGCAGACCTACACCACTCATGGGTGGTCCTGCTGTGTCGGCAACGTAAGTACAAAATAGAGGAAGATG